>NC_031776.1:31994865-32257378 GCF_001522545.3 Parus major | reverse complement strand
GCTCATCCCCACCCGCCCGGCCGACCGCCGCCTCTCCAAGGTGGAGACGCTGCGCCTGGCGTCCAGCTACATCTCGCACCTGGCCAACGTGCTGCTGCTGCAGCAGCGCCGGCAGGACGAGGCGGCCGCCGCCGAGCAGCCCTGTCCGCAGCCCTGCCCGCAGCCCTGTCCGCAGCCCTGTCCGCAACCCTGCCCGCAGCCCTGTCCGGAGCCCGCTCAGCCCCCGCAGCCCTGCCCGCAGCCCTGTTCGCCACCAGGAGCCTCCGCGCCTCGGTCCATCTGCACCTTCTGCCTCAGCGACCAGCGGCAGCGGGTAAGGGCCGGCTCCCGGACGCCTCCTGCGGCTCTGTTGGGGAGGGTGGTTATTGGTATCCCCCGCTGGTTTGAAATTGAACCAGCCAAGGGTTCAGTGCTGTCCTTGGTACCTCCTAACCTGTATTTTTATCCATCGAACAGCACCGAGAAAAAGAGAAACCATCACCTGGTCCAGCCGTAACCGGACTCTGAACAGGCTGAGGGTCTCGCACCACTCCTGCTCTGACTGTACCACTGCACTGGGTAACATCGCCTCACTCGTGCTGCATGTTTACATTTAGATAGCACAGTCCTAAAAGAGTTACTTTTTAAGCCTATGCACTTTGTTTCATATTGTGAGGGGTTTTTTCAGGGTGTTTTGCGAATGAAATTCGCTGCCTCTGTTGAGACGGTTGCACCTGGTGCGGCAGCTATTTTAGCGCGAGAAATGTTAAACCTCAGCAGCCAAGCCCTGATCCTGATGCCTCCTAAACCTGTGTCGCATGATGAAACTTGAACTTCCAAACACACGGTGTCCCCTGTCAGGGGAAGCTGCAGTGAACACGCCGTGCCCTACGCCTCCAGCCCAGCCCGGGCTGCACGCAGCGCTGCCGCCCACTCCTCCAGCTGCACGCCAGTCCCCGGGGACAGGGGCCGATGCCGACAGCTGACATGCTTGAGAGGTCTCAGCGATGCTGGAAGATTATTTTGAGGTGTTCACAGAAAGTCGGAAAACTTCCAGCGAAAGCAGCCCGGTTGGCTGTGCACAGGCGCTGCAACACGGGATGTATCCAGCACAGGAGAGGAAAGGGGAGAAGTGCAGTGTAAGCGATGCTCTTTTCTTATTAACAGGGCGAGTCGTGCCAGTCCTTTAAATAGCACAGGATATTCCTACATCTGCCGGGCAAGGAGGGTTTCCCAAGGGCTTTTACCCATCACCCAGGTAGTTCCATAACTGCCCCGTACATCACTGAGGTTGTTTATCTCCCCTCAGTTTACTAACTTGTATACTTTTTTTCAGAAGTAACTGTAAAAGGCAAATAAGATTTTCTGTTTTCAGGTTTGGACATTAGTGAAGCAGCAAGCTAAAATCTTAAACCCCAGTAATGCTGAGGTTTAAGAAACACAGAGATAGGTTAATTTTGCAATGTTTTTTATAGCTATTTGTAATACAATTAATTAGGCTTTAATTAATCTAAACTCGTTATTTGGGGAGGCACTCTGTAACTGTAACCACTCCAAGTGCTGCAAGGAAAACTTTCCTTTTTCCTCCCCTGATGCCATCTGTGCAGTGCTCCTGGCCAGCCTTGCTGCTCTGGCCAAACTTGAGGGCTGAAGAAGCAGCTCTGTGTTGTTCACTTTCTTTTCTATAGAGAGTTTTCTCTCCTTGCCCTACATAAGTGCAAAGCAAAATCTGGCAGTCGTTATGAAGAACTTGGCAAGAGCAAGGTTGTGGTGTACTCCTACACAACTTCACCTTTTCAGTTTCCCTTTTTTCCTGCTCAACATACAGCGGCCACTTTTTCTGTGGCACAATGAGGAAAAATCTGCTGTACCTACAGAAATGCAGTGAGCTCTTCCTTTGAATTCTAACAAGGCAAAATCCCAGCAATTCCACATCACATCAAGTCTCTTCAGTTATTAAAAGCTACAGGTTGTATTTTCCTGGATTGAGAGGAGATTCTTGTTTTTAGGTTTCTATCATTAATCTTTTTTTTAATGGGGAACTTTCAATTGCTGCCAGATCATGGTCTTTGCTTTGGCACTGATTTGTGAAGCTGGAACTCTTTATAGCTTTGTACAGTGTTTTTTAATTTTTGTGTTGTGTCAGCCTCTGTGTGTGGGTATAGAGCTCTACAAACATACCTTCCTGGATTTATTTTTTTTAATCAATTTGAAAAAAATTGTTTTTTAAAAAGTCATTTGCTTCACAATTAAAGCTGATCTTACAGTTCAGCCCAACATTCTTATGAACACATTAAACCAAAACATCTGACCTCTTTATAGACAATTAACACTAATTTATTCATTTAGCTGTATCATTTCATATGATACCCTAAAATGGCAAAACATAATGCAGTTTCAAACAATTCTAGGAAAATTTTGCATTGAGTATGCTCTGAATTTTGAATTTTGTAGGAAAGACAATAAAATTATTTATTTCAGGTTTTCAAAATGCTGTGATTTTTTTGCAGTTTTAAGAGTTTTTTAGTGTTGCTCTTGGCAAATGAAATATATTTGGATTTAATAAGATATCTTTATACTTAGTTATTAAAGGAAATGAGTACAAAATGTGAGGTCCATTTTTGTACCAAAGTATGAGCTGAAATCTCACAACTCGAAACTCTCATAAATAGTTTCTACAATCCTATAGGAATTTGATGTTCTCCCTCTAATGAGGATTTTATCTCCCTAGTTTTGCAAAGGGTTTATACCAAATACTTTTCAATGACAAAAGCAGGAGCAGGCCCTAATAACTTAGCCTTCTCTCCTGTTTAATGTGGCTCAGTGTACCATTAAATTCTCTCTTTACTCAGGATAAACTGTTGAATTCAACTGGGCTTGGAGATTTTCTCAGGGTTTCAATTACTAAATAATGCAGGAGTTTCAGTAACACTGATTGATCATGGCAGAAATTAGACCCCAGAGCACTGTGGCCCAAATATTTATGGTATAGACAGATAATGTCTATCCAAAGCAATTATAACCGTGATTTCTCTGAGGAACATTTATATATGTGTAACTCTGTGTATTTAAATGAGGAAAATTGGGGACAAGTCCTTAACTTTGCTGAAATTTATTTGTAATGTAAAACTTCTCTAACCCCAGGAGCAGAAAAAAAAAAAGATACAGGATTGAGCTGTTACTCTGTGATGGATTTTCTATAAATCAAGGGAAATAAAGAATTTAATTTCTGGAGACACAGATGAATTGGGAACTTGGATTGCACATTTAAAGAGCTCATCATCATTAGGTGTTTTACTGAGTTTTTACTGTATGAACTTGTGTGTCTTATCAGTCCTATTTTTTAATCATGGAGCAGCGTTATTCATGGCATGCAAAATATAAAAGTCAAAATCTTGAGGGTGTCTGAGAGCAAGTACCTCACTTGAGGTAATTGACCAATGAGGCATTGGAATGATGTGAGTTTTTCCAGAGGTGCCAAACAGCCCCTTGTTCTGCAGATATTGGGGGTTTGACTTACTTGTGAGCACATTCTGTTCTGTATGTATGAACAGAGGCATGCCTGATGCCAATCCCAGCTTTGTTTTCCTGTAAACACTTGGCTATTCAATTTATGATGCATTAATAAAGCAGAAACAGTGAGATATACACCATTTGGTCTCAGATCCTATTAAATTATTGTTAAAATAATCCAAGCATAGTACTTTGTGTAAATCATTGTACATAGCCTGCTACATCACTGTATAAAAACAGTACCAAGCAAAGTGAATAAATCATGTTGTTTGATTTTACAGGTTAAGTTTAAAGAAGCATTTGAACATAGTTCTTAGTTATCTATGAATTAATCATAATGTAAGTCAAAGTAGTTTCATATGTTGCCTTCTATTTTCATTGCTGTTCTACAAAACAGAAGTTTCCTTTCATGGAAAATCTGCTTCTTTACAAAAATCTGTATTTGTTTGCAAAATGTGATTACATTTGCTAAAATAAACTATTTTTGTTACTAATTTAAACAATAAACTGCAAACACTAAGCTGGAAGTTCTCTTCCATAGCCATCTCAAGATACAAGTATTTAATTATTTTCTTTACCTTTTTCAAATCTATCTCTCCAAGATTTCAGCAGCATACTGACATGTGTATGAATGCACCATGTGTGTGCATTGGCAGGAGAGAAGGGAGGTGGGTGGAAGCTTGGGAAAACGAAAAGTGAGCTCCTCTGCTCAGGGCCTGAACAATATCCTAAGTGCCAAACACAGGAGGAGATGGAGGGAGGGAAAGGATGGGGCAAAACAGAGGGAGAAGAAAGGAAGAGAATTCATCAGTGGAAGTTCATCAGGGCAGATGAACAAAAGAGCCTGGAGTGTGAGCAGTCCCTGCCATGTTTCTGTGCTCTAGCCTGTTGCACTGAGAGAATAACACCAAAATTTATATAAAACTTAAACTGACTGCCTAAATAACACCTTTGAAAAGAGAGAATGACGTCTTGATTAATAGTAAGAGCTACTGAATAATACAAGGCGAGGAGAAAGAATTTATGTAAAATTAGCTAAAATAGACAGCATGCTACAAAGGCAAGAGATCTGGGAGATCTCTTACACCAGGAATCCTTTGAAGGTTGAAGAAAAATGTTTTGAATGAATCAACATGTGGCGTGTGAGGGAAGAAAAGAAAATTATTACTGAGATAAAAAATACCATAGAGTTTCATGAAAGCCTAGGGGGGAAAAACCCATTTCTTAATAGTGAGAAGAACTAAACTGGCTGCTCTGGATGTATTTCTTCAAAAACCTTCTCAAAACTTGAATATACATTCATATCCAGGCAGCCCAGGTTCTATTTCAAGTGAAATCCTTTAGCAGTTACAACATAATACAAAGTTTTAGAAACCTTGAAGATTCATCCCACTTTTGACATTGTACAGCAAAGAACACAGGCTTCCTCAGAAGAGGAAGGAGAAAGAGAAGGCATGGATGAATAAAGAGTAACCAGCAGCCCACCACAGAGGATATTCCCCATGAAGCCAAGAAATCTCTCTCTTTGTAAGGATTTGACATCTTGATAGAAGTAAACTATGGTGAACCAAAAAAAAAATATCTCTGTTTTGGTGATAGATAAAATGTAGCAAAATACTTAAGACAAAAGTTGCATTAGAAAGGCCTTATCTACTCTCTTTCATTTAGGTCATTCACATCACAGAAGTGTTGTGAGATTTTAATTAACAATTTGGAAATCGCTATGTGTTCTTCCAAAGGAGGAGCCAATATAAATAAGACAATTACACTGAAATGGGTGATGGAACAAGGAAGTGATAAAAGTAATTCTACTTGTAATGGCATCTCTCTCCAACATCTTATTGTGTTTCCTTCACATTATTAAAATAAGCCCTACTTTCCAAGCATATGTATGCAGATCATTTTTAAATGCAAAGATTGCACGAACAGGTAATTATTTCAATAAGACAGTGGAGTTTGGTGGGAAGGGTAGGCATCTGTCAGGCCCAGATAAGATCAGACAGCTGTGCTCTATCCTGAAAGGGTGCCATGAAGCTCAGTTTTCCTAGGGAAATAACATCTTCGGTATGAAAAGCAGCAAAATGAAGTCTCCAAACAAATAAGTAGAGAAAACGTGAACTCTCAGAGCTCATTTTAATATAAAATACCAACTCTATATCAGGTGAAAAGATACAGCATGAGAAAAGGATAACAACATCTTTACTAAACAGTAAAAAATAAAGAGCAGGAGAATCTTTTCACTCTTTAGTCTCAAATTAATCCCTTATATTAAAAAAAAAAGGTGACTAGCAACAATAATCTCTGCAGAGAGCCACTGGGACAGCACGGGGGTTGGGACACAGGACACCCAGGACAGGCTGTAGGAAGTGGGATGGTTAAAATGGGGCCAAGAAGGTGGAAATCCAACAGCAGTCTCACAACATCTCCATGGAATGGTAAAGCCAGGCTTTCCCAAGGGACACACAATGAAAGCACAAGCAGCAAAAAGCACAAAATGCAATAATTGAATCTTTATTTTCTTTTACTTAAGGAAGAAAGCTTCTCACCACAAGCACTGGAACACTTCTCACAGTTAAGCACTGGAACAGGTCAGCCAGGGAGGCTGTGGAAACCTCTTCCTTGAGAGCCTCAGAACTTGACAGAGTGAGGGCCCAGTTGGGTCTAACTTTGAAGTCAGCCTTGCTTTGAAAATGGAAGATATATCAAATAACTCAAAAAGTCCTTTTCAATCTAATTTTTCCCATGATTTTATGAAATGATGAGCTTAGGGCTCTCTGGAAAGAAAATTTGTAGAATAAAATAAAAAGAAAAATGCAAGGACTTCACAGGAAAAACCCAAACTTTTGGTCATGCCAGGATCTATTATGCCAGACAAGATGAGGGGCATCCAGGTATGCTTATCAAGAGGGGAGCAAAAAAGATTCCTGGAGAAAGCAGAAACCCAATAGGCCTATAAAGGGGATTAAAAAAAATAGCAACAGTCAAGATTCCCTGAATTTTGTCTGAAACATCTGGCTGGGTGGGAAATCTGTTAAAAGTTGTAACTTAGAAGAATATTAGAAGTAGAGAAGTATCTTAACTACTGTGTCTGTGCAAACGAAATGATGGAAGGGACTTGAGATTGTGAATGCCAAACTAGGTAACAGTGAAAGAGGATATCTGTACCTTAACTAATAAATGTCTCCCAAAGACATCAGCAGCAGTGTAAAAAGAATAACAAAAATAAAAATAAAAATAACAAAAGTAACAAAAGTAACAAAAGTAACAAAAATAACAAAAATAATAAAAATAAGTGATGCTGAAGCTTTCAAGGGTAACATTTAAAGAACCTGTGGTGCTTCTAGTACTTGGAGCCTGAGAATATACTAAATACATGCATATACCACAATTAGAGTGTCAGAAATGCACAACAGAAGTTTTAGCATTGTGGAAAGAGGTATAACAAAGTGATTCAAGATATATCCATGGGAAATAGGCACCAGGCTGTAGGGAGCAAGGTCCTATTGTGTGTTGTTTTGTTACCACTGCAACCGATTATTTTTATTTGCCACACTGCTCAAAGAAAACCTGAGTGGAAAAGACAGGCTTTAATAACAGGTGCTGTGAAAGATAACAGGATAAGTGACAGTTTCTGGCTGATGTAAGAGGCAGTCTCTGGAACTCTCAGTATCTACAGCAGTGTGAAACACCAACCCTGGAGCAGCCAAGCATAGGTCAGGCACACTGAAGCACAAGCAGTGGCCAGCAAGACAGTCCTGAAGAGAAACAGCCAACAGCAGCAACCCACAACGTTCCTGCGCTGCACAAAACCGAGCTGAAACCAGCCAGAGGCAGCAGGAAAATCAAAGACCACTTTTCTGCTACATAAAACATGTTAGTGCTTATTTTAGCCTCTGCAATGAGATGGAGCAGAAACAAAATGTACGTTATGGGGAGCCTCTGCATTCCAGCAAATGCCGCAACATTGCCGTGTCCTCCATCACACAATCCTTTGGCACATGGCAGCTGTCACCAACGTATTGCAAATGAGCAGATCCTCTTCTCTGCAGGAATTGTTTCTCTCTGCCATCTTGGTGTGCTTGCCCCTCCTCAAGTGGCTCAGCTTTGGGAAATGCACAGGAAAAATTATTTGAAATATCACCACTGTTAGGAAAACACCGCCGCTCTTGAAATGTTTTAATTAAGATGGTTAAGCTGTTTAATTAAAACTATTTAAAAGGCCTATTCTCATTTTCATTATGAACTTTAGAGATCTTATGGCCTCAAAGAGTACAAAGGGGTCCAAAAGTCTCCATAATGTAAATAAGAATTAGTGAATTTACTTTTACTGGCATTATTTATAGTTAGTGATCTTCTCATGTTAGCTTAATTATCATGTGATTCTAAAAGGCTAATAATTTCACTCCATTACTCTCCAGATCTGCTTCTCTTTTACAAGTAGTTTAACAGATGCAAAAAAAAATAAATTAAAAAAGTAAAAAGAAAAATTAAGAGTCAAAGTAATGCAGAAAATCAAAGCTGTTAAAAGAAGGCTGGGCATTTGCTGAACCAGTGATTCAGAATTTGTTGCTCACCACCTCCATCTGCTGAAAGTTTCTGCCTGTACCAGAAGAAACAGGTCAAATGTTGTAGGTACCACTGCTCCTGGACAGAAAACAGCTTAAAATATATCAGTAGCAGTTCCAAAGAATGTGTTGGTTCTGGTGGGTGAGGCTCTGGTTTCTTTTGCCAGCTCTGCTAGTCCCTTATTCTGCCACAGACAATGACAATGCCTTCTAAAACTGTACAGTCAGGTAATGCTGGAATTTACCTCTTAATATCCAAACTCATCTGACTTTCAACAAGATTGGGGTCTTCGAAAATGAAACTAAGGCTTTATGGGGGAAAATTTGCTAGGATTCAGATGCTGAATAAAAATCACAATGCATACAAAAATCAACATCTACACACACACACAAACCCCTCCTGTGCATGTACTTCCAGATCAACCATGACCCGAACCACACAAGAACTGAACAGTGTGGAAAGGAGCAGGAACAGAGGGACCATCTTTGTGTATTCCAAATTGAGAAAATGATCAAAATAATGCAGAATAATTTGAAGGGATGGACATCAGCTAAGAAGTGATGAACAGAGAATATGTTTGCTACCAGCCTACTTCCACGAAGACACAACTCATTCTCTATCCCTGCTGAACAAGGGCAGACATGTAGAGGGAGGAGAAGCTGGGAAAGACACTCTGCTCAGTGTGTTTTCTCCTTTTGCCACTCCCAAGACATAGAATTGAAATGAACATTTCAGTAACTTAGCTAAAAGCAGCACATTCTGCAATTTCCACTGAGCTGGTCCCCAACACACAACTGCTGTTCCACAACCAAATGTCAGCACAGCAGCTGAGCCACACTCAGGCCTGGGAGGGAAAGGGAGAGCTCAGGAGCCTGGAAGGAAAAGGGAAATCTCAGTGCTGACCAAGGAAAATAACAAAATACACCTTCTGTTTGGCTGCTTGATGACATGGGGTACATGGTTTGAGTTTCCTTGTGAATCCCTGTCAACTACCAAGCAGAATTGGAATATTACACCAGATAATGTCCCAGTCCCAGTCTTCTTTCAGGATTGGTACTCCATTATGCTCCCACTTTAGGTGGAAATGAAACCCACAGCCCACTTTGCCTCAATATGTAAGGATAGGTTTCTAATAACTCTGTGTCACCTTGGAAAATTAAAATAGTACCTCTTGTTCTGATTGTATATGAAAGTATAGCTAAAACAAATTTCATGGCACTGATTAAGTGTCGCGTTCACTAAACTTTCCAATCCCATTACGGATCTTTCTATATTGGTGTTTGCGGAGGCTGCACGGTGAGTAAGAAAAATCAGATTTCAGGTGCTCACAAGCATGACAAATAGGCACTGAAGTGGCCTTGAGCACTGTGATGTAGTAACAGAGAGGAAATTGAAGCATTCAATATTCTGAGGTGTCTGAGCCCTCTGCAGATGGCTCTTGGATAGCTGTTCGTAGTGTAGCAAAAAGAAATCATCTGTTTTGTGAGGGCTTGTTGTTTATTTTGCTTTGACACTGCCAAAATAAATAATTTTAATGCAGGCAGCATAATATGAGTAACAATAATACACACACTAACTTGCAGCTCTTACTTTAGGTGCTCATCTCTAAATGAAATCAATGCAAGATTTAGCAAGTCTTTCATACAGTAACAAATCTCCAGTTCCAGGAGACTACTTTACATTTCTGTGTTAATTAGGAGCTTTGTGGAATTTAATTCAAGGTTGCTGACAGAAAGGCTTGTGATGAGGGGTATTTTAAACCCATGACTGACAGTAACAGCAGTGCTGCAGTTTATTGCCTTAGTTGGACTATGTGTTCTGTCCATCTTCATACCCCACCATTTCATTAAATAACTTGATGCTTAATAGCTCACGAAAAAAAAATATATTTCTGTATGTTAATCTTTGTACCATTCTGTATTTTATAATTGGATGAATAATTAAAATGCAGAAATTGAATTACATGCTTTTATTTTGGGGCCTTTTTCTATCTGGCAAGTAGACCTGTGGAAAGACATTAATTCATAGTTGAATGGATGATCTGAAAATATTTATACGCTATATAATCCATTTAGATATTCACTTGCAGTGAATGAAGACAATATCAGTAGGTATCTGATAATTAGGTGTCATTAGCACATGCATAAAGATAAATTTTAATCTGTTATACTGCACTGAAATTATTAAGGTTTAGTATTTTTAAATTAAGAGCTTCACTGCTTTAGATTTTCATATATATGGAGGTGCTGCAATTCTGAAATAAATTCTAGTATTAAAGAAATCACAAAATAATAGAATAGTGGTATTTCCTCTTTAAATTGTCAGGCACGGCAATTGTGAGTCCCAGCAAAAATTTCTGATTTTTTAACACAAATCTCCCTGATCTTCCAACAAAAATAATTCTGTATCTTCAAATAAAATTAACTCAGATTAGCTTGTAGGTTTCATCAAACATGTAGAACACAGACCAGAACAACAAATTGGCCATTAATCAGTAATATGCACAGGTGTGACCCTGCAAAGGTCAACAGTCAGGCACTTTGTTCAAGTATGGAAAGTTAAAAATAGCCTGTGCCAGTGTAGTTTATATAAATTGGTGATGTACAGTTGCCTTTGACGGTGAGTGAGAGTGAAAAAGTGTATTTAATTACCTCAAATTTAATTGACCTGTAAAGGAGAAAAATATGAAATATGAACAATCCAGCAGCTTTATGAAAGAAATGAAGTGGTACTTTATAAGACTGTTAGAATTTCTATTGATTTTGTGAATAATCGTGTCCTTGATTATTTTATCTCTTTCCACACATTCAGCCATCCTCTGCAAATGAAATTTAATTATTGTTTAGACAGAATCTGAGCACATCCTCAAGCAAAATAGTATAACTAGCAATGGCACAACAATTTGACAGCTCCCTGCAGCAGTACACAGAATCCATCCAAAATCGGATTGTGTCCCAGCGTGCTGCAAAACTACACTTTGCTGCCTCTCCTTGTGCTATCAGACAAAGCCAAGCCAGCCAAAGGATGAAATTAGGTAGCTGTTGGTGGAATTCCTGTTCCTCCCTCAAAGCCAGCACTGTCATACTTAGAGTGCTTTAGCACCAAGCCTGACTCCCTGCTGGTGGCCCTGTCCTTCAGGAGCACAGAGTGAGCTCTGTGTCCCTGCTCAGCGAGGAAGAGCTGAATTAATTGCCAGAAGGAAAGCAGCACGTGCAGGATCGGTGGCTTGGTAGCCACCAGGACACCCCAATATCACAGGGCTTGTGCAATGCAGGTCACAACACTGAGCTGATGCTTCAGACTGGCTGAAGACTCAGGCTGGTATCACAGCAACAGTAATGCCAAGATCTTGTCCAAAGTGGGAAAACCCACTTAATTTTGAGATATTCTTCATGGCTTCTTTCAGAGGAAGAAGAGTTCTTTCAAATGCACCAAACACTGTGCCCAGCCATGACATTTCTGTAAAGGTTGCAGGAGTACAAACAAGAGCTGGACTCAGCAGCTGCCTGTCATCCATGCCAGTTCTGGATGCCAGCATAGAAGACTGATTTAAAATTGCATGATGTGGTACATTTAAAATGTACATCAAAAACCTGAATTTATACAGGCTGGATTCATCCCTAATTTTATAAGTACATCTTGTTACATTTTCCAGGCAGCTTAACCTTTTGAAACTACTACCTATTAGTGGGCCAAAACCAATCTTTTAGGTTTAGAAGGGGTTTAAATTCAAAATATACTTGGCACTTCTGTTTCAAGTAAAGATTAAAAGCTGGTAAAAAAGAGTCTCACACTGAGCTAAACCAACCCGAGAATGGTGTTATAAATATGCAGAGGCTACGGGGAATAAAAACAAAAAAACCCAACCCTTTCTTTCAGCAAAAAAAGCTGCTTCCTTCTCAGGATCAAATGTGATCCAAGAGAAAATGGTGAAAACTATAAAAAATTACACAGAATGAGAGTCTGCAGCAAAATATAGAAATATTCTTCAGTAATATGTGAGAGAACAAGGAAATAAGCATCAGTTCTAGTTTGAGACACCCAAGTTAATACCTAAATACTCACCAAGATGACCATACTCAAAGCCTGAGTAAAGATATCAAACTGCAATAAGACCGAGGAATGGATATCAGTGAACCTAAAGGGAAAGTAAAGCTTGATGTTCTCAATTTGAACATGTCTAACAGTCACCATTAATAAAGTCTGATAGCATGATTTCTCTAACAAACCTAATTCAGGCTTGAAAAGAGAAAATACACTGTGTGTGTTTTGAAAGGTAGAACAGAGTCACTTGGGAGCTACAAATTCACGAGTATGACCTCGGTAGTTTGTGAGTCTTTAGAACATACTTTGAAAGGTTTGATATAATGCAGATAAATGGAGATAAAAAGGATGGTCCTGTACAATGACCAGAAGAGGTTTTATTTGTACATTTTCTCAAGAGAGAAAGTACAAAGGAGAAAAAAATAAAAAGAAAAAAAAGAAAAAAAAGAAAACCAGAACAAGACTCTACCCATACTTGTAGGCAAATGAGCATATGCAAGTGGAAGCTGGAGCCCTGGAGTTTTCTGTAATATTCCATGTGCAGCTGTGAATGCTTGCACTAATGCCAGTTAATCTGCAGAGCTATGGGCTGAGGGAAGGCAGTGTTGGCCACAGCACTGGAGTCATCTACTACTCTTCAAACACTGAAACCGAATCCTTCACATCCTCCTGGGCTCCACCAGAAGGGAGCAGATGGAGCCTCACTAAGCTGCTCGTTCAAACACAAATGCAAAATAAAGCAGTAAACATTAGGGTTTTGACACAATACCAAAGCAGAGGAACAGCAATAGTTTTAGTAAAAGTGCTTCTCACTTAAACCTTTCTCTGATGTTTCCAGTAGAGTGAGAGTTCATGGCTTAAACCAGGACTAGCAGCATACAATTAAATCCGAGTAAACATGGTTTATATTAAAAAGCAATTAAAGCTAAAGAAAAGACCCTTTGCAATGGCATAGTCTGACTCTGCTTTTATTTGATACACCAATTTCAAGCAGCTCTGCAATTTGTTGTTTGCATCCTTGCAATTAAGGCTCATCCCTGACATCCTGCACTAAGATGATGCCTTTCAGCTTGCTTTTGGTTTGTTTTTTTTGGAAAGGTCTGACAATTTTCTCTTTCATTCCTACTCCAGATGAAATATGGATTTTTTTCTCTTTCCAGCAGTCAAAGCTTTAGAGAACAAATAAAATGAGGATGAAAAGTTCTTCTTGCTCAGCTTTTTAATTAAAAGGTTTTTCTGCTTTAATTTTCTTTCTTTCTTTTTTTTCTTTTTTTTTTTTTAATTCATTGAACTCATGTAGGGTCAGTAGTAAATGGGCCATTCAAGTATCTCTTCTTCCTGAAACCATAGCAGAAAGCATCCATCCCTTTGGGATAAACAAGCTGAAAGAAGACTTTCTTTTGTTTCTCTTTCCCATGACTGAAGTGAAATTGCTTGCACCACTGGATTATAACTTCATTTTAAGAGTTTTCTTAATAAACATAAAGTAGGATTCAGACTACACAGAAAGATAGATAGGACAGAAAAGGAGAAGGGATCCACAAGGAGAATAAACCTCAAAAGAATTTTCTCCTACTTGGTGGATATCTTATTCTAAATCTGACATCCTTCCTCCTCACAGAGCAATTCTGACTGCAAACCTTTCCAAACCATCTCTTTCAAGCTGAGGGACATTTTCACACCATTTTGTGATCTGATGCATTCCAGCCACTCACAGGTGGCCTCACTCTTTGTTAGGATGCATTCCTGCCTCACTTTATTAAGTACCTTGAGGATATTACTTGTTGCAATACAGTTGGGCAAAGAAGAGAATGTGAAACAAAGTCTTGATTCTGAATTCCCTGGCCAATCTTGTCATTCAAATAGAAATAAAGAGTAGGGAATAAATCCAGAGAGGAAAAACAGAACACAGTTTTTTGTGCTTATTCAAAGGATAATGATGTCCTAGGGGAGACAATAAAAGAAAATGAAGCTGTATGAAGGACACCTCCAGTACATCTCGTAAACCTTGTAGGAAAGCACAACAAAATCAATAATAAAAAACTATTTGTGAGCTTGCTAAATAAAGCAAGCTAGGAACAAGACCTTTGAAATGCACGTATTGTAAACTGAGTTCTAATACTTCAAAATAATTATTCATAATCCAGGTTGAGATTCAAGAAGGATATTTACCCAGTGCTTACCTCTTCTTTTGTGCAACCTGACTTCCTATAAATGATCAGGGAAAGAGAAACATGGCAAAGCTGTTCAGCATAGTGCACACCATGTACTGTTCTGCACAAAACAATGCCTGCATTTGCCCAAAAGCTGTGTGAGTGTTTAAGGAACATCATCCATGTGCTGTTTTGATCTGCATGGATTGTTACTCCTGTTAAACCTTGGTGATTTTTATGTAAGAGGAACAGCAAAATGAAAGTGCAGAATACCAGTCTCATGCTGCACTGTTTCACAAATATACTGGCTACACAGAGTCCAGAAGCATCCCAAAATCAACCTTTTGTAGCAGATATAACAGTGTATTTTATATATTCTACTAATTTAAAAGGGACAATCAGATTTTCATCTGATTATAACAATTATCTCTTTGTGCTGAAACTAAGCACAATGGAAATAGTCTAAATGGATTTTGGAAAGAGTGGGACAAAGTCACAGAGTGATCTGGAGTAATGCTTGACAGAATGGCAGGAAGGAATCTACAGGTTTGCTATAAAATATATGTATTAAAGAGAAAAAAAACAACAAACCAACACATACCTCTAGCCCAGTACTTCGGCACATAAAACAACTTATCATTAATGATCACAATACACCCCTCTCAGTTTTAAAAGACAAGTTCCTAAATACTTATGCAATGCTTTGAACTCTGAAAGTCTTTTAATTGAAAGAGACCTGCACACCTCAGCAGTACTTAAATGTTTTCAGGTAATCCAAAATTCATCTGAAAGTTCAAAGAGATTCATGTATAAAGTATTGGCATTTCAAGTGACCAACTCTTAACCTGTCAAATTATATATCTTAAAAACTACAGCAAAAATCTCTTTTTAGAATACTCTGGTCTGGTCATGCATTGCAGTTTATCAATAGCAGTAAAGCTTGGCAAACACAGAAGCTGTGGTTGAAGTTCATGTCAATATAACACAAGGTCCAGGAAAGACTTGCTGTCTCACTAAAAGCTTTTCTAAAGATTTAACTAGAAAAATGCTAATGCTATTGTAAGATTTCTCTGCACTGCACCCACATTCATCCTGCAAGAGCTTCCTGCACATTCTCACAGAAGTTAAGCATAAATGTAAGTAATGAATACAAAACAAAAAGTCCTTCTGCAGTACTACAATAAGCACAGCATTTACATTTCAGGAACTGCTGAATGATAACAATCATAACTCTGAAATTATTTACTGCAAAATGTGGGCCACTAAAATAACTCTAAATACACAATTCTCAAGTGCAAGAAAAGTTCAAGGAGAAAACCCCTAGGTTCTTATTCCTGCATCATATATTATAAATTAAAAATTAGTTTTATCCAAGTCTTAGAACATTTAATAATTACATTTCCATCTTCTATTTTTCCCTTGAGGTGTGCTTCATTACACAGGTGCACAACTGAGTAGGGATGCTCTGACTGACCTCTCCGTTCTCCTAAGAGTCCAAGATGAATTCCCACTTACTATAAATGATCAAAGTTTTATGGACTAATGACAGTTTAAAGTACTTTTTTTTCCCCACTTTTACTGCAGTCCTGTCATTAAGACTAACAATCTAAAGTAGCTAAGAGAATGAGTAAGCAAGATGATTTACACAGATGATAGTGCAATGGTAAGAAGTGGGGAAAGATCCTTTCAGATTTTTTTGTAGCTGAAGCATTAAAAAGATTTACACCAAGGTCTTTAAGTGAAAAGAGAGCATTGCCAAAGAGGTCTGGCAAGCTCTTCTATCAATAAAATACTTTGCCCCATAAATTTAACCAAACTCTCAGCTTAAAACCTGATTAGCACTACAAGGACCTTGCCTTGTTACCAGAGAAGCCCACCAGCCCAGTATCCAAAGGGTCTGATAAAAATCAGACAAAATAGCAACACTTCTATAAAATTTTCACCACCATGGCATCTCCCATACTTTTTATTTTCCCACGATGCTACGTACAAAAGCTTAGAAAATATTTAGCATGAGAAAGCACAGGCTCTAATATATAACAAAGTCATATTGAAATTACTTAGGGCTGGGCACAGCAGTAAAAACTTGTATGTTTCTGTACCTGGCTGATCTGTACCTTTATAGCAAGACTTACAAAAATCATGCCATAGGGTTTAACTTCTTTCAGAATGCTCTTCAGAAATAGGTCAATTTAGAACAAGCTTGTATCTTTTCCATAATCCAAGTCCTACTATTTTTGTTCTTCATCAGAAATAGCCTGAATCAGACCTGAGTTCAGGCGTAGGGCAGGTTCCCATCAAGGTTTAATTTTATGGCTGTACCAGTACATGCATTTGACATTTGAAAGCAGAAGTATTTAATACAGTTCACAACAAAATTGCAAGGCAAAATCACAGAAAGAAAACTGGAGGTTTGCTGTTGCTCAGTATAACAGAACATTATTTGTTTGGTGCTAAAAATGGGCTTAAGGTTGTAAGCCATGAGTGTTTTGACAGTCCTTGCTTCCAGATCAGCTGTTCATGACATTTCCATCAGCTATCAACTTGGATTGCAGCCCATCCAGATCTAGAAAACAGGTGCCATCTAGTTTTGGACTTCACCCAAAAGGAGTAGGGAAGATACTCATATATGTCCTCACCCTCACCCTGAAAGTCTGAATAAAGTGATAAACTTTATATAGGGAGCTCCAACAGTCAGATTGTAGCAGGAAGAAATGCAAGGGGCCAAAGGGGTGAACAAGCAAAAGGGCCTGTTGATTTCTTGGTCTTTTTATGGCACAGCAGCACAGGTATTTCTGCTGAGGGCAGCAGGTTGTGCCCATGCAGACATCTCTGAGCCAAATTCTTTAATTTCCAAACAGATACAAACAAATCCATAGAAATCCACTTGGAGGGAAGCCAGGTTTGCCTATTGACCAAGGCCCATGTCCTGTGCAATTCTACTCTGAATCAGGACACAGCCTTGGATAACTGGTCCATCATAGTAGTGCTGAGTTTCTATGGAAAAGGTTGATAAGCAGCTGGATATCATTCAGTAATTGTTGTGCTCCTTTAACCAAACAAGGCTGGAAGACAAAGCCACCAAAAACGGAGGAACCTCCCATAACCAACACCCTTCCCAGACCACTGCTGTGATTTGGCAGTCCACAGGCAGCCAGAAGTGTCAGGAATTTAAACAATTCTGGTTACATAAAGGTTACAAACCTTGCTGGCAGCATTTACAAACACAGAAAGAGGCAGATCCCATTCCTCTTTCTGCTCAGCCTTTCCTCAACCAAACTTTAGCACTTGCAGGTCCAGTTTCCAATTCTCCAATTTTCACCCAGGTCTCAGACTAAGTACTGGACACTTGTAGTGTCACAAAATCCAGGTATTGGCATGGTAAAATAACACCAAAAAAATTAATAGGGAGCCAACATGCATCGAAGAAAAGTCAGCCTACAAGTCTTACTCCAAATATTTTATCTTCATCAAAGAATTTATTCCTCTATCCAACCACAGATATTATCTACTGCTGCCTAAAATACAGTTAGTGTTTCTAACAGTATTCTGATTGAGATATAGAAAAAACCACTGAAGGTTAATCATGAAAGTGCTTGCCAGTGTTCTTTCTTGGTCAGAATTATCAGTTTTATCAAATAAATTCACTATTTCAAATTATAGGAGAATCTGTGCCAGCATTGCATGTATTCATTTAAAAACAAACGCTCACATGTGCATAGGAAGCTCCAAAAATGGATTTGTCCTAAGCAAGAAACAGGACAGAATGTGACCTTCATGGCAACAAATATTCAACTGAATGCAGAGATTTTAAGCTGTTTTAGGAAAATGCTTGTTTCACATTCAGCAGTTTGGAGAGGGACTCCTATTCTGCAAATGCAACTACATCAGCTCTCCAATGGCAGATGGCAGGAGTGATCATAAACAGAATGATTTTACTTTCTGGTCAGCATCCAGTTGTCAGGATTTTTTTATAGGTTCCTTTTTCATTGAAATGAAGGAAGAGCTGCATCGATTTCTTCATTCACATACAAAATATATAGGAAAAATTAGGAAGAAATTCTCATAGAAACACAGCATCTTCCCTCTCACTCCCTGCCTTAGCATCTTGTACAGCAGCCTGGGAAACCAAAACAGGTCATGCATTGAAAAACAGTTTTCAGAACAATTCATTAAAAGCACTGAAGAGTGCTTGTTGCTTTCATGTTCTCCCCCAATGATGCGTTGACTGCACATCATGTATGCAAGCGTATATTCCTTACAGACCTGGTCCCAAGAGAGAGTTAAAAGTGGGAAGACATATTATTCATCCAAGTATGAGAAGTTAAAAACGTTCAGAGGGGATTACAAATGTCATTTTTCCCACTGATTCACTTTCATGCTAAGTCCTGTTCACTGCACACGTTCTCACAACCATCCCCTTTGGCTGCATAATTGTAGAACCATCTCAATCCCAACTGTCTTCCTTGAGGGAAATGCAGAATATTTCTCTTGTTTTCAGTGCTTTGGGAAAGACACAAAACCTATTTATACAGAAATTGTTTCTTCTCTCCCATGTTTTTCCTCTCACGTGAAATACAACTTTTACATCCTGCCTGTATGAGTTGTGTACAACTGTGATTTATAGCACTTGTTTCATCCACTTTCATTGCAGTATTTTTTTAACTCCGAACAATTTTTTGTTTGTTTTGTTCGACTTTGTATTTCAATTACTGGGTTTTCTCCTACAGCCTATGAATTTAAAGAAGCTATGGGAGTGACACTATTTGTTACAGAGGCCTGTTGTCAGTAGATGGCAGCATGTGGCTGCTTAGCACACAGACTGCCAAAATTCTTACCGGGGAAACAAACTCCCAGACATCTTTGTAGACTCCTATCCCTACATACCTTTTCCAGCAAAATACTGCAGTCATGTCTCTTACAAAATCCTTCAGGGTCTGAGTCAAACTATGCAGTTTTCCTTGATTCTTGGTTTGGTGTTTGGTTGAGGATTTTTTTTTTTCCCCAAACAAAAGTGCAGGAGAAATTAAAATATTTCTGTAAAGCAGAGATAATCTGGACAAAGTCTCTTGGTACAGATGCTCAGAAAGGCTTGTAAATTTGGAATTCCAGCCCTGTATCTGAAGTTCAAGACATCAGTTCTAGCAACAAAACCAATTTTTTTATCCTTGCCTCTTCACAGCTTTTGACTACACAGGGTACTTTCCTGCTGTCAAACCATAAGCACACATATATAATATTTCCTCTCTTCCCTACCTGTATAAAAGGATGTAGCAGTGTATCCAGGACTATAGAACTAACAAAATTTCAAATAATGAATTCCAAAATTTCACTCCTCTCTTGACTGGTTTTTCATACAATAATTTAAATGGAAACAAATCCCAAGTTAGTACCATGTACATATTTAATTCCCTCTAAATTCCTAATTCTTTACATTCCCAGAACCAAAATGGGCTTGAGAAATGTACACAGCTATTTGCTCTTGCAATCTACACTTTGCTTCTCTGAGTAATTAATTATATTAAATGCTGTGGGCAACATAACAAAAGTGTATTTCTGTATGCAAGGTTTATTTCAATTTATGTGATGTGGTTCTTTCAGGTTAGGAAATTTAGGGTATATTCAAAACAGAGTTTTCACAGTGGATAGAAACAACCTCTCTCCTACCTGGATACATCCCTTTCACTTTCTGGCAATGTAGAAGCTTTAAAGTGTATTTTTCTGAAAATTTTATAAAAGTGGTAAGAATCCACAAACAGCTCATGCATCCCCCTGTGCCATATTGGTTCTACAGCCAGAATTACTTGGTCATTTCAAAATAAATGCTAGAGAAACAAGAAGCTATTTTAGGTTGCTGGTGTGTTTTTCTTACCTGACATGATTTCATTAGCCTTATTCTGTCCCTCAGAAGCAGCTAAAATTCCACTTTTTCGTCGTTGCAAGTAGGAGCTGCTTCAGCACTGTGGGGAAAGAAAACTCTTTTGTCAAACAACATAGTGCTTTTAAATTACAACATATCACACAATTGATCACAATAAAACAAGGCCTCAGAAGGGCCCTCCGACACATGAGAGCTCACAGATGTTTTTTAAAGCAGCAAGTCCATTTGTTTTGAGCCTGTGAGGGTATGGCTCCCAGGGCAGAGGCAGGAGAGCTGGAGTGCACTGATGGAAGCACTGCCTGTGAATCCTGTGCTCCTGGGGAGGCTCATCTGCTTCAGCCACAGGCTCCTTCAAGCCTCTGAGCTCTGAGCACCCAGATCAGGGCCTCTCCCTCCCCAGTCCTGCTGCCCCAGGACTCCCAGTGTCTGTCAGGAGGAGTGTGTGCTCCCCCAAGCTTCCCCTGGCAGCTCCTCAGATTATTTAATCTCCAGAAGTCCATCTGTCAAGGAACAGAAGTTGAAACCAGCTGCTCATCCATGGAGAGCATCGCTAGGCAATTATTGCCATAGACTATCTCAAAAAGTCACAATTTCAATATGCCTTTGAAATTTGGTGTGCTTTGAGTTGCAATAGATGAACTACAAAGAAGACTGCAAAAACCTTTTGTATTGCTAGGCAGTATTAATAGAGTAAAATGATGGTGGGATTTAAAGATCCCAAGGTAATGACAATTAAAATGGCATCAATTATAGCAAAGAATGGCAGTAAAAGATCTGCATCAACCTAAAAGTGTAAATACAGGGAAACCCAGGACATTTTCTACTTCTCCAGGTTCTAATGCTGCCACAATATTTCCTACTTGCACCTATTGTTCTGCAGTTTCTGTGCACACCTTATATGCAACATGGCAACTGACAACACAGTTCTTTATGTCTTTGATAAATATTCTTCCCATCCTTTGATTTCTTTTTCATGACCTCTTTTTTCCTTATTACCTTACCATTAATCTCTATGTCCTCTCTGATTTCTCCCTCCAGGTGTTTTCTCCTATATTTCTTCAGATCTTAATAAATTTGATGTATAATAACACTGGGGTGAGGGAAGGATCTTCTCTGAAGCAGCCTTTAAGAAAGATAAGGTTAAAAGAGGGGCAACAGGATCTAATGTCATTATATATTTAAATAGTGCTAATAGTGCATGTGCAGGCATGCCAGAATTCACCAGCTGTCCCTAAAGGTACAAGCCAGCTTTCTGCCTGCTCACATTATAGCCCAGTTTAACCTCTGCTGGAACATATCTCAGCACAAATGGATTGTAAAACCTCCTTCCCTACAACCAGTCTAATTTATCTGCCTTCAGAAATGTTTGGAGTTTTTCTGTAGAGAAATTCAAAGATTACACTCAAAGTTACAGAAAATTAACACAGTAGAAGTTTAATAGTTGAGTTAAAGCAGAGTGGAAGAAGTACCATAACAGAAGAATCTTCATAGATTATCTATATGTATATGGAAGATATAGCTGTATATTTATATATATAATCTAAATATTACAGATATTTATATATATATATACACATATATCTATATAATAAAATTGATAATATTTTCTGTGGATAAACTACGATGCCATCAAAATAAGCAGAATTTGACATAAATTTGAATGGGAATTCATACATGGGAAATAGTTCTGGACATGGAAACATGCAAGAAATTAAGGCACAATTTAGCAGAGGCAATAAGATAATTGTGCTGTGTCCAGCTAAAAGAACAGCCATTGAGTTGCAGGTAATGATATCTGATCTAGACAGTTTCAGATGTTTAGGTTAATTGGCATTTAAATTCAGCTAGAAAACAACAGATCAAAATTTATGAGTCACATTCTCACCCTCTGACCTCACTATTAAGAAGCAAATATAGTACCTACAAATGAGAAAGAGAATTAATTTCTAGAGAAGTGTGCGAATAGGAAGAATATATTTAATTTTGGAAATGCTCATATGGATGTTCAACTTCTAGTGTTTGCAACTAGCTTTTTCAGGCTACAACATGTAACACTTGATTGAGTCTGTGTCTGGAAAGGATTTAGTCTTGTCTTGAATAACCTTCTGGCAGCCTGCTGTGCCTGTACCTCCCAGTTTTCCTTCAGACCTTCAGCAAAAGAAGTTTGGTATCATAAAAAATTTCCTTTAAATTCTAGTCAGACGAGCAGGTATTTGGTTAGAGCTTTTTCCAGCCAAGAGAAATTATATGGCTGCTCATTTATAAGTATCCTTTAGCTCCAGAGCCCTTATAATTTGTTTAGGTTTATAACATACATCATGTATCACCTTCAGTGATCTTCCATAGCTGTGCCAGATGCCATCATTGGAAGACTTTGGCAATGAAGTACCTTCAGTTCAGCAATCCAGCCAGACTCAGTAGTGAGTGCTGTCCTGATGAAGTCTCTGTTACAGACACAGAAACCTCAGGCAAGATTTAACTTTGGAAAATTGTTGGAAACCTGGTTTGTGTGGCAGTACTGGAGGTGGAAATACAATTTACACTTCATACACTATATAGCAAACACTAGCACAGCTAGAAGGTTAGAGCTGCTCCACATCAAGAACAAAATACTTCACTCTTCTGTTTAAGCCTTCATAATTTTACTGTTAAAATAAAATGTCTCAGGTTTCACCCAGTCTTTCATAATGTATTTTCTGACACTGCCTGCATAGGCAGCCCATGTCCTTATGCAAGCTCCTGTACCTACAAAACTATTTCATTTATCTGTTTATAAAACAACTTCTCAGTTCTGACACTGCCAGAAAAGTTTCAAATAAAGCATCTGTCCTTCTTGTACTTTCCCTGCATTCACCAGTGCTTTGGAAATGAAGCCACATCTCAAAAATCAGGCCTGGATTACAAAAAGGTAGTGCAGAAGCCAGCAGTGATGCACTGGGCTTCAAAAGCACAAAAGGTCTGAAGATTATTTTTAATAACCTGGCCTCATCTTGAAGGAGAAGTAGAAATTAAAAAGGAGAAAAAAAAAAAGAAAAAAAAAAGATGAGGAATGAGATAATCAGCGTAGATAAACCAAAGGAATGATTTGATGCATTTTGCTCTGCAGTCAAATTATTGGGTACATAACACTCACACTCAGGGTCACTTTAAGCAACTTCTAACAGGCACAAAGAGATTTGGGAAGCAGGGGACGCACCATGTAAAAGTACAAACCAATTCACTACTGTCCAGTCCACAAAAACAATTGCTAGGAATAATGAGCTACCAATCCAATCCTTGAGAAGTTCACTGCTTCAGAGGTGACTCCAGATCACTGCTCCAAACAACATTTGCCAGCCAGGAAGATCATGTGAGGAGACTCTTCTCTATTTATCCTTGGGACAAGGTTGAACCTTGGTGATGCAGAGCTGCCATCTTAGCTTGTTTTCTTCTTAGAACTATGTATTTTTCCATGGTTTTTTTTCCTTTCAAATACTTAAGCTGCCAATTATGCCCTTCTCACCAACTTTATCTCTACAGTTTCACCTTGTTTCATTGCACAGCTCTATTCTGTGTAGGCTTTTCCAGCTCTTGCCATCAGGTCAGCAGGTTTCTCAGAAGTCTTAGCTGGGGCTGCACAAACGTTGCTGGATCTTGGATCAGACAGCTGAACCACTGGGAGGAGGGTTACAGTGACAACAGACTATTCCAGAAAACTATTGGCATTCTCTTATGAAGAGCCATCGCTTTTATTGTCAGATCACGTTGCTGCGAGGGAGCAGAGAGCAGCAGCACACACTTAATAAAATAAAATAACCTCTTTGCATCTCATTCAACTCTGACACAGCAGTGAGAGCAGCAGAGGATTCACACAAAAGCAGACAGAAGTACGTAACAGACCTCTTCATTTGCACTAAGAAGTTAAGCAACAATAAGCCTACTTAGGCCTGCAGATGGTTCAGTGCCTATAATGCTTGGCTTGGGTTTTAATGCAGAAATATCAAAAGCTGTTAGTGGCAATGCTGAATGACCTCCTGCCTACAGTCAGTGATTTGCTTTTAATACTGAACACGATCTACAGAGTGACTGATCATATTTTGAGTCTCATTAGGCAGTCACAAATGGAAGGGAAGAGGCACTAGCTAACTCTCTCTGCCCTGCTGAGCAATAGCAGGATAAAGCACTTCCAGCCCTCACAGATAAGAACCTGCACACTCTGGGAATGCAGCAGCAAGAAAAGTTTGGTGTGTGCAAACAGCCTAGGCAACATGTGCCAGATGTGACACTGCAGGAAAAGCACAGGAAATAAAAAAGTCATCATGGATATAACAACCTTCTGTGTGGCACTCTGTCCCTCTGGTGAGATGAAGAAATTTCCATATCCTACCAGGCAATCACATCTATCTGCATGACCCCACTGCTTTGTTCAGTTGAACAGCTAAATGTTTTCCATCTTTTCTCAGATGGAAGGCTCTCAAAATGACACAATATTCCAATACTGTAAATCTATGTCAACTTATAAATTGTATGTTATCTGAGGAATTCCTCTTGACCCCTGAAAAGAAATCCATAAACCTCTGGACATCAGGTCAGACAAACAGAGCAGACATAAAACTCCTCACTATAACTATTTTTTTTCTCTTTTTAAGGTCCCAGCACCCATCTACTCCTTACAGTAAAAGCTGTCTTGCAAAACCAACTCTGTAAAGCACTTTGATTTTATCCTGAAAACTGGTTGTCACAGAAAATTAACTATGCTAAGTGTATCTAGAAAATTGTCACAAATACTGTCACCTTGAGGAAATTGCAATTACTAAACAAGGATCCCTGGTAACTTCAAAGCTTTTGGACATAACTTTGAAGAAGTCTGTGTATGTCAGATTTCACCTGTCTATATTTATGTCCACTATTGCCCTGAAATGACTGGAGCATCACTACTGATGAGAAAGAACAGAGCACCACCTGTTTATACCAATTGGTTTTGACTCCTACAATGAATTTTGAAAACACTATTGAAAATTTCTACTTGCTGCACTTAAATATTTGCAGTCTACAATGTGCCTTAATGATGAGAAAATAAGGAGGGAATTACATGATGGCACAAAATCCCGATCTTTTATAAATTACTTAATCCCACAAATCTTGTTTTCCTTAATCCATTACTTTTTTGATGACACTGGCTGACTGAAAAGTTACAGTAGCACTTGCCTCCACTAATCATTGGATCAAAGAAGTCTGATAAGGTTTTAATTTTGGGAACACTACTGAAGAATGCCTTTTGATTTGAGAAACCTAACTTTTCTCATCTAGATATTTTCTTGTCTTCTTCCCTCCTGATTCCACTCTCAAAAGAAAAATTGATCTGTCAAATCTTTCTTTCTATAACTGAAACTTTTAAAATTGGCAGAGGCTTTCATGGGTCTTTTCAACTTAGTTTTACAACCATAAAAAATTGACAGATCTCTGCAAGAAAAATGAGAGCATGATAGATTTGTCAAAGACTCAGTGGATAAAAATGAATGCAACAAGACATATATATGCCTCTTTCTGCTGTAAGTGAAAGAAAAGCTCTTCAGAGTCCACCAACAGGAACAATCTGTTCCTCATCCCTCAGTCACACCAAGTTTACGGCTTTGTCTCCCCATGAGCAGAGGGAGGATGTCTCCTGCTCAGTCCAGCAGCACAAGGCCTGGAGATATTGATGATACCCCAAGATGCAATTTTGGACTCCTATACTCTCAAAGCCAACTAGGCTGATTTCTACCGCACTCTCCAGAGCAAATTTGCTCTGTTCCAGTTCTCTAGAAGGTTATGTAACTTTCCCTGCTGTATTGCAATTTTCATACAGGTATCTATGCCCTGAGCTGGATGGTAAAATCTGAGATCAACACAGAACAAACTGTGCTGTGACCTTATACAAGAATTCAATAGGTCCCTCAAAAATCACTGTTTCTCCCCTTAGATAACCCAGCTGGTCTCAACTGAACCATTTTTAGACATCTTGCCCTTATTGAGATGGGTTTCAGAACAAAAGGCAAAGTTAAACAGCATTGACTGGAATACTTGGCAACTTAATTAGAAACTCATGCCCATGTCCTGAGTTTCTGGTCAAATGAAAAACAAAAACAATTTCCCCAAGCCAGGCTTATTCAAACACATTTCCTTTATATATATATATTATTATTTTTAATTTTTTATTTATTTTTTTTTTTATTTTAAGCACCTGGTCTCCAGAGATCACAGACTTTTTGAAAAATATCCCAGGAAATGAAAACCAAAAAACAACATAAACTACCTTGTTTCACAGAAGACTCCTGAGGCCCTCTGATTTATTCCAATGCTGAACAGAGCACCTTTGCAGCAACTTTGCCAGTTCTCCAAAACAACTGTGCCAGAAACTAAAGTTTGCCTTTCTCACACTCCACATCCTTAGAGGGAAGCTGTTTCTCCAAAAGGTCAAACAAAGCATTTCTTTCAAGTTCCTCAGTGGTTCTGGTCTGGATTCTAAAGAAAAAGAGGTTTGTGTTGGTTCCCCACTCCTGAATAAACCTTCCAAAGGTAATTCCCTCCTCCCCCAACAGCAGTGACCACACCTGGCCCAGAAGGGGAAAGTGAAGGAATTGTGCTTTTCTCCATCTCTGCTTCCTGGTGACAAGATTACAGGCAGCATCTGAGAAACACAATTTCCTTCCAAGTGGCCTGACATGAGGAAAGCTCCAAAAATTCCCAGTTTTTCTGGGTTACAAAAACATCTTGTGAATAATTGCTTTGGCTTTGTGGAACATGATAAGGAAAATAAAGAATTTGTGTCAATTTTCAAACATAACCAATTATGTATTTAACCTAAGAGCTCGTGCTTTTGTCAACCTGCTCTAATTGTTCTGATAACAGAAGGCGCGTTCTGGATGTTTTATGAACAATTTTATCTCTCAAGGCACCAAAGGCCACTGGGACATGTGCTGTGCAATAAAAATAAAAAAAGAGCAACACAATCTGACATCTGCTGATAAACAATGTGAAAAGAGATGCAGAGCACAACGTCTTCATCCGTGATTCAAGTCACTTACGTTAGAAATTATGTAAATAAAGACATTCTTATTTTGTACAATTTGGCCAGGAAAATGATGGGTTTAAAAACCACATGGGGCCTCTTTAAGGCATAATGTGATAAATTTCTCTCTATCTCTGAAAAAGTTCACTTGGGCATGTTATCATCCCTTTAAGCTATTTCTATCCCTATCTTGCTGAAACTCTATTAAAAATATTCTATTGGAGTTGTCTTTTAGAACTAGCCAGAGTTCATCTTGATATTAGTAATTGTATATGTTTTATACAGGTATTTTCTTATCATTCCCTATATGAAAGGTGACAATTTTAAAAATCTATCTTTTTATATAAAGATTATGACTTAGAAATGTAATAAAATGAAAGGGAAGTGGATTTGGAAGCATCTGCCAAGCAGTATTTTTTTCAGCACTAAATGAATATAACAGCAAATTTAATCTCTCAAGTCACAAGCAAAATTTTAGCACAGCTCTGGGACCTTTTTTCCCATATTATAAAGTTGGACTTTTTTAATAGAATTACACAGCAAATATTTTTGTCATAATGCATATTTGCATTATTTATCTGTTGGGTTAAATATGAAGTACATGGTATAAGAATAGTTTATACATGTTCTATGGGAAAATAAATAATCAAAAAATTAGATTCTCAAAAAAACCCTGAAAACAAAAACAAAACTTAAAACTGAAGCAATTTTAGAACTCAGAACCTTAGAGATAAATTAAACAGGGTAGCCACAGCATAAATGAATCTCACATGAGGATTCACTATAAATGAGAAAATGTTCCTTTGCAAGAAATTAACTGATTAAATAATGTATCAATTTCCGATGAGCAAAACATATTAAAAATTTTGAAGGTAGGGAAAAACCCTTGAGGGTGTAAATGCAGTCACTCTGCCCTCAAATGCTGTGATTGCTTTCTTTGAATATTTAGTTCTGCAATAACTCTAGCTAGTATGACTTCTAAAAACTATTTTATTTAATAGCTCTCTTTAACCAGTTACAGACAACCCATTTTCCTTGAAAGCACATTTTCATCATTACTTCTTCTCTTTAATGTACCTCCCAAAATCTTTCCCATTTTCCTGTTTTGACATTTCTAAAATAGTTTATAAACTTTGGGAGTTTAACAGTGCTGAGTGTGTTGGAACTATCTAGATAAAAAAGCAGCTTAGCATTTAAAGATAAGCACGGATCACCAAAATAAGGCAAAATAGTGATAATCAAAATTAATGGTATATTAGAGGTCAGAAAGTGTAATAAACTGAGAGTCATAAAAGATCATGTGAAAAAGTAGCCAAGACTCTTCAGCCTCACCCAAAAGTACATGGAAAGGAAAAAACCCAAGGCATTCCTCCTTTGGAATGAAATCAATCTCCCTCAAATTCACCTCCTACTTCAGCTTTCAATTTGAATGAATATCCTGAATTTAGGATATTCAAATATTACTAATCTAATTACTAAAAGGACAGGAGAAATTGGAAGTTGAAAGATCATGGGTAAAACAGAATTCCAAAGGCTGCTCAGACAAGCAGAGATGTGGAAGTGGACAATTCTCACTCCTAAACTCTGAAATAACCAATGTGGGAAACTGCAAGTCAGAGAGAGATCAGTAATAAAGCTATGAAATCAGGAATGGTATAAATGTAGAACAGCAAATGCAAATCTAATTCCTAAGACTATGAAGAGAAACACAGCATCAGCAAATATGAGCTTTAGAAATGTGCAGAGCTGTTGAAAGCAACACGAAGGAGAAGGAAAACAGATTGGAAAAACAGAGAAATAGAATATGGGATAAATTCATCTGGGTTTTGGTTTGTTTTAAGGTGTTGTTTTTTTTTTTCAGAAAGGTAGATTATTCTAGGATGACAAATATTTCATTACCTGCCTTTGATTAGGTTACTAATTCTATAGACAAAAGAAATAGAGTAATTTATCAGCACTTCATTCAAAATATGATTGGATGTCATGGAGGGAAACAAATAGGCTGGAGAGGGTGATTAGGAAAAAGTTGCAAAGAGTAAGATATGGTTTAATAGACTGTGTTCAAGGTTTGGAAGGAAATAGGGTTCTTCAAGGATTGATCTTTGGGACCACTGGTATTCAATAAATTAATTAGCTATTCAATAAATTAATTAGCAATTCCAGCAAGGTAGGACCTTGCTGTTGAAATATATTGCTCATAGAACCAGCAGGTACTCAGTAGTGTGAAGGATCTGGATAACACATTGGAACAAGTGGAACAATCCAGAGAAAAATATAATGGGGATGCATTCTAGACAAGGAAAATACAATCACAACGTGTATCAAAGACTCTCTTTTCAACAGAGATAAATTAGGCATTAATGATGTTCCACAAGATTCCAGCATCTAAATTCTACTGTTCATCTACATTAAAAAAAAAAATAGATTTATTCCAATGGGAACAGATAAAAGTAAAGTTGTACTAGACTAACACAGGAAATGGAGTGCTATTGCCTGAGAGAGACTGCCTGGCTCACACGATTAATAAAATTTGAGAGGGAATCTGTACCTTATAAATTTGTTGGGCTACACATTATAATTAGGAAGAAGAGCTCATTAACATAAAGCAGTTGACTGTAAAAGGATTCAGCTATCAAGTACAGTAAATTTGAAAATAAGAGGTTTTCAAATGCCAGAGGTATGAATTTTTGGAGCATGAAAGTCCCCTACTCCTAACTACCCAATTTAAAGATGGATCTTGAAGAGTTTCCAAAAAAACCCACACTTCACTGTCTGCAGTTAAGGGAGATGGACTGAATGGCACAGGCAGCTCTTTCCGGTCCACTGTTCCCAGTAGCTGGAAACAGAGTGAGGAGTCTTAGGACTAAGAGAAGTAAAAGTTGATGTCAATAAATTAACACAGAGAAATGGGACTTGAGACTTGAATTGAGGTTGAAAATGAATGGGTTTGATGCTAACTACAGGCATCAAACTTGCTTGTGCAGACAAACTACTTGATAAAGGAATAAAAATTACTACTGACTTCTTGCAAAAGCATTAGAGACCATGTGTTAATCAGGTATTCTTCACTGTCTTGTTGCAGCCAAGATGGTTTAGCAGGATCCTGAGCTTTTAGTTTATTTTTTCCACAGATGGTTCATCAACCCATTTCTAGAGAGATTAGGATTACTTCCTGCAGTATACGACCATTAGTTCCTGAGATGAAACAACTACGAGTTATTGTGCCTTAAAATTAGACCAGAAAATTTGCCCATCCCCATTTAAATGACATTTGAAGATCATGCTAACATGGCAAAGCGATGGAATGCAAAGCACAAGCCTTCCATTCTCTTCTTAACCAGCACTACTGTGACTTTTCTGGCAAGTAATGCAAATAACAACAATACTTAGCACTTACTGTGCATGATGCTTCTCATCTTCAAAGCGCTTTACAATTATTTATTGCTACTTAATCTGGAAAAAGTATGATTTCAGGCCGGCTTCTGGTAGCTTGTGTGACAAAGTTAATGCCATTTGAATCGACTCTGTTTGTATTTAATAGGATAGAACTGCAGTATTTTAGTTTCAACACTATTGTTCCATTAGAAGCCAATTGCAGAAATCCAGCTTTCCCTGAATTTGTAGAGCGCAGACTTTCTTTGTTTTTTTTTCTTTTTCTTTTTCTTTTTCTTTTTTAAATACTGACGAGATCTATATAAATACTTCATGCGAGTTTAGCCCTCCCCATTCTGACTCATGGCTCAGGAGCCTTCGGAGCCGGTGCACAAAGCGGGGCCGCAGTACCGCCTGCGGACAGCAGAGGGAGCCCGAGATGTGTCCATTCGCCAACGGGGCCCCGCCACCGGCCGCAAAAAATGCAATTTCGGCACCGCCGAAAGTATCATTTCTCACTATTAAACATACGCATAGCAGCGTTTGACTGTTTTCCATCCAAGTTTTTGGATTTAAATTCTAATGCCGGTAAATCCTAACATATTTTATTCTGATCGTTCTGTGTTAAACAGGATATCAAATGGTGGCACTGAAATAACGTCGGGGCAATCCCAAGCATATGTAAGTGCAGGCTGGGCGGAGAAAGGATCGAAGGCATCCCCAAGGAGAAGGTTGATGTAAAGCTCAACATGACCCAGCAATGAGCTGTGGCAGCCCAGGAATTCTCCCGTGTCCTGGGCTGTCTCAAAAGCAGCGTGGGCAGCAGGTGGAGAGAGGGGATCCTCCCCGCTTCCACTCTGATGACATCTCACCTGCAGTACCACATCAGCTCTGTGGTCACAAGGTACAAAGGACACAGACCTGTTGGAACAAGTCCAGAGAAGGTCACAAACACGCTCTGAGAACTGGAGCAGCTCTGCTCTGGAGCCAGGCTGGGAAAGCTGAGGGTGTGTGGTCTGGAGATGGCTCTGCAGAGACCTCAGAGCCCCTGCCAGTGCCTAAAGGAGCTCCAAGAGAGCTGGAGAGGGACTTCAGACAAGGGTCTGGAGTGACAGGACAAGGGAGAATCACTTCAAACTGACAGAGAGCAGAGTTAGAGATTAGGCAGAAATTCTTCCCTGTGAGGGTGGTGAGGCCCTGGCACAGGTTGCTCAGAGAAAATGTGGCTGCCCCATCCCTGGACATGCTCAAGGCCAGGTTGGATGGGGCTTGGAGCAGCCTGGGATAGTGGGAAGTGTCCCTGCCCAAGGCAGGGGATGAAACAAGATGAATTATAAGGTCCCCTCCAACACAGATTGTTCTGAGAGTCTATGATTCTATGAAAAAGAATTTTTGAATAGTGCTACAAAAAGTAACTACATTAATTCCATTATAACACATTGACTCAGTAACCATCACTAGTTCAGTTTTCTCTGAATCTTTGAATCTACTGCAAATGAATTCATTTTACGTTGTTCCTTTATAAGTAGATTCTTTTGCTATAGATAAAACGTTTTGTCTAAACTCAAATGAGTGATTGTGGCTTATGGCTCAATCACATCGACATGATACTTTTTACAAGACACCTTGCAACAGAGATAGGAGGGGAACCAGTGGAATGTAACCAAACAACCACAATTACTATCTGGTAAAATCATGGCTGCTCTCAAGTGCCACAAGAGGGATTGGAAAGCTGTTTCCACTGACAATGATTTCAGCAGCTGAACATAGAAGGGTTGTCAAAATGTAACCTGAACACAGACCTAGTAAGAAGATGAGGCTGAGAATTAAGAGGAAAGTAATCTGCAAATGACAGGCAGGGTTTGGAAACTGAAACCACTACTTCAGTCCGGTGGCAGAGAGCTCACATATCACATCACGGGATTACTGATGAGCAAACACAGGTGCTGCCAGGCGTGACACAGGTGTACCTGCTGCGGTGGCCCTGCTTCAGCCCAGGCTGGGTGTGTGGTATATGTGCCAAACCCGGCTGGGGTCCCCATTCCACACAGCCTCCTGCACCCAAAACTTTATTTCCCCTTTCGAGGTTGCCACCTCTTACACGGTTGTCATTTCTGCAGCTCAAAACACTGGGACACTGCTTCAACCTTTTCACGGCTACCTCAACAATGGATCTAGCGAGTATTCATTAAATTATGTTATTAAATGGATCTGACCCCAGTGACTTCTTCCGAGATGGGTCCTGCAGCCTTCGGGGCTCTCCGCAATCTCGGACCCCATTACCCAGACCCCGCGGCCCTGCACAAGGAGCCCGCTTGAACATGACCCCGGGGCAGGCTCAGTGGCCCCGGGACAGGCTCAGTGGCCCCCGGGGCAGGCTCAGTGGCCCCCGGGGCAGGCTCAGTGGCCCCCGGGGCAGGCTCAGTGGCCCCCGGGGCAGGCTCAGTGGCCCCCGGCCGCCCCACCGTGTCTGCTCACAGCTGGGAAGTAGAAACACCTCGGGTTTCCCCACAAGGACCGTGGCTGCCCAGCCGTCTGTGGGTGCCGGGGGACAGATTCCCCCAAAGGAAGGAGCTGTGACGGGAGTGCCCTATAAAGCCGGGACCGGGCTATGACCGTCGAGTCTCTTCACCTGTCTCTGCTTTCCTTCGGCGGCGGGGCCGGGCAGCCCAGGGCGGCTCCCAGAAGCGCACCCAGGCTCGGCTGGGCGGCCGCGGGCGGAGGAGGGGCCGCCGCCTCTTTAAACTTGCCGTGAGGGCCGGGCCGCCCCGCCCGGGGCAGCGGGGTCCGCTCAGCGCCCGGCGGGGACGCGCCGCCCCCGGCACCGCTCCCCTCAGCTGCGGCCCGGGCGGGTCCCTCCGGCACGGAGGGCGGCGGAGCGGCGGGGCCCGGCCGCGGCCTGTGAGGGGGCCCCGCCGTGCCCCGCGGGGGGAGCCGGGCAGCGCCGCCGCCTCCCGCCCGCCTCAGCCCGCCTCCCGCCCGCCATGGCCGCCCGCGGAGCCGAGCGGCACCGAGCCGAGCGCCGCGGCAGTGCCGGGGTCTGGCCGCTGCCTGGCAGCGCCCCGTGAGCGGGGACAGCGGGCGGCGTGTCCCTGCGCTCGGTCCTGCCCCCCGTCCTCCTCCCGGAGCGGCGATGAGCGAGACCCGCGCCGGGGGAGTCGCCGCCTAGACCGGCAGCCAGGATGGTGCCCCTGCAGCCCCTGCCCCTCGTCGTGGTCCAGGGCGTCCTCCAGCTCGTAAGTCTCAATCCCTGCGGCCCCCGGACTCTAACGGGGGGCTCAGGGTGCACCGGTGCCTTCCCTCCGGTGAGGGCGGCGGGCGCGGTCCCCTCTGGAGCCCGACCCTGAGCAGCCCCCCAGACTTGCCTCCCGCAGCCTCTAACATGATCTCGGTTTTCTCTTTCTTTTTCCTTATTTTTTTTTGTTATTATTTTTGAATTATTTTTTCTTATTTTATTTTAATTAAGCGGGTTTACTTCTGTTCGCCCCGTTTGGGGATGCGGGACGCTCGCATGCCCGAACACAGCGCGGCCCCGGGGGCCGGGATGCGCCGGGAGCCGCCGCGGAGCTGGAAAATAGGGATGGGAGGGATGCGTGTGTGTGTGTGCCGAGCATCACCGAGACTGCCCGCTCCCGGAAAGTTTTCTGCTGGCCTCAAGCGCCTTTTTTTTTCGCGTACAAGACATAGCTGGGTGTGCAGGTAGAGCCACCTGCGCTCGGGAAGCTCCCCGTTAGTTTCGTCTTGCTGCAGCGCGCCCCAGGTGTTTCCTTAATTTTTATCAGAAACTGTGGGACACGCGGGTGTTACGCTGAATATTCCTCTGCATGCGGTGGGGGAATGCGGGGACTGACGTGGCGGCAAGGTGAGGTGCAGACTGCGAAATTCCGAGTTCTGAAGGGAGGGTGGCAAAGCGAGGAGCGCGCCTGGAGATGGGCGAGGAGCTCAACTTCTCCCACAGCCCAGTGCCTCGTTTGTGGGGTGCTGATGGTAGGAAACAAACGGATTGATGTTCGTGGTCATGAGGCGGGAGAGGTCATAAGGATAAAAAAAAAAATGTATTTGTAAAAGAGTTTGGTCATCTTCACTTTTATTTCGAAAAGATTTTACCTGCACTTGCTGTTTTGGGGGGAGTTTGGTGTTACTCTCATAAATACCTCTGCTGCAAAAGTTATGCCTCTTCCCCAGCTGCCTTGGACGCGAAAGTTTGTCACGAAGTAGTCAATAGGGAGTGTGTAATAAACCTTGAAGGGATTAAACACCCTCCTTAAGAACTGAAGTCTAGTATTACAGCGTGAGGTGATTGATTAGTTTTTGAGGAAGCTTATGTCAAATTCTAATCCGGTTTTGGATTGTGCTTGTCGTGTAATGTTTTTTGCTCCAGCACTTTATCATAGCAATGAAGTAGCGAGCTGCAGCCCTGCGATAAGGCGCACATTTCTTTCACACCCCCATCCTTTTGGACAATAAAAGGCTGTTTACATTCTTCACATTCTTGCAGCCCAGTTTCCAACTAAACAACGCGCAGGGGTGAGAGATGGGAAAGGAGAGCAGCAAATGGATTACAAAGTTGCTGAGCAGAAGGGAACTAAATAAAAACTACTTCCTCACACCTACAACTTCTCTCACTACCACCCTTCTTTTATTATTTTTTCTTTTCTTTTTTTCTCACTACCACCCTCCTTTTATTATTTTTTTTTTTAAGAGCTACCAAAGGGATCAATTGAAACTCGTACCATCAGGGATGGTGTTTGTTGTGAAATGTTTTATGGATGATGTTGGGAAGTTGCTTGCTGTGAGTGAAGACTGACTAAATGAAGCGAAGTTGCTGCCTTGAATCAAACAAAAATCATAAATAGCCACTGCAGGCTTATTCTCAGGTGGATGTGGCACTCAGCTCACCCTGGAGGACTCCTTTTTCTTCTGCATTCTTTAGAAACAAACCAACAAGGTTTTGCAGTCAATTAGTTTTATAGCTTATATCACTTAATTTAAACAATAAATAAAGCAAAATGACAATGTGTGAGATTTTTGAGGGGTTGTAGGTGTAAGTACTGCTAAAAAGTTGTATAAATGCATTTTTTGGCATATTCTTACCAGAACATCTGGTTAAAGTTACAGCTTGTTATAAATTAAGAAATATTTGATGGTGGTGGTAATGCATTGAATGCAAGTCTATGCTATTCTTTGTTCTATGGCCAGAATTTGGAGGGACTGGTGGCTTCCTGAAATCTGATTAGCAGGTTTAGAAAGGGAGGCATTGGTATTACTGATTCTTGACTTTTTCTTTCCTTTTTTAACCAAAAATCAATGTGGATGATATTAATACTATAGTGAAGGCTCAGCATTTCAGCAAGAAAAAATCCTGGATTTCAGTGATGCAATACAACAGCATCTTAATAAAACAGAAATGCTACCATCAAAGCCTTCCTGATGGGGTAATCTTAATTTTTAATAAAACCAGAGATGCTAGAATAGGAATATTTTGGCACTGCATTTCAGTGAAGGGAGAAGTGCTTTTTATTTTAATAGATTGAACTTCAAATGCTGTCTTGCCTTTGAAATACCAAAGTGTGCTGTCTACTTACCTACTTCTTAAAGATGCATAAATTAGGATGAAATCCATGTGAAACTTCACAAATTTGAGGAGATTATGGCAGAGTGTCTCCTGAATTTCCGAAGGCAGTGTTAGGTGATTCTTTTTATGCTGTATCTAACATTGTTCAGTCAGAAGTTCGTGTTTAGTACTTTTAATACAGCATAGATGTATTTTTGTGACATGTTTCTAGATTATTATTTGGATTAATAGATGGGGTAGGCAGCAATAGCACATACATAATTCCTAAAATATTTTGCATATTTGGATAAATTAAGCAATAAGGAAGTCTGCTGTTGAGTCAGGTTAAGGTGCTAACTTGCTCCTGTATAAATACATTAATTTTTAAAGCCAGGTTTGCCTTCTGTTGACAATATGGAGCAAAACAACAATTTGCAATGCACAGTCAGTGCATGTCTGGGCTATTATTGATAAGAAGATGAAAAATTGCTGTGTTGTGTTATCATTAATAGGTGCTCTTGCTTTACTATTAATTTTCAGTAAGCTTTTCCAATTGTCACATAATTGCTGAATGCTCTGTTAGTTATCTCTTCGGAAGTAATGGAGTTCTACATGTTGAGAATTGAAGTGAGTGAAGCATAAGGATAATGCAGTTTATAGAATCCCTGCTAGTGTTTTGTTAAGTCAGCTTTAAATGCCTCTGTGGAGGGGGGGTGCTTCTTTTACTTCCCTGCAAATATGAGTTGTTATTTTGAAGAATTCTTGTTGGAACAAAAAAAAAGCTGTCACTATCCCTTTGTCTAGGCAAGGTGTAGTTACACACACTCTCCCAGGCAGGACCTGTAGTTCTGTAGGGTAATCAGGCACTGTAACTATTGGTTTATTCTCACATCTCTGAGGTCTGCGATTAAGAAAGGATCACAGCAGCATTTTCCAGTGCTTATAGTCAAAGTTGCTTCAGTATTCTATCAATAAACTCTCTTCTAACATTAGCATTGGGCAGAGTTGTTACTGCATTAGGAATCAATCATTTTACAAACCCTTAAAAGCAGATGATTTTTTTTTTTTCCCCCCCAACCCATGATGAGAAATAATTAGGAAAAAAAAGACAAAGGTTGTTAATTTAAGATTTTTCTCCACCAAGTTTGAAGTATAGCATTTGACATGAGTGAAATTCAATGACAGATTGTTTGTCTTGGAATTTCAAGGGCTGAAATTAACTATAACTGAAACCGTTTTTGACAATGAAACAAAATTTTCACAGAGGTTTGGTTTTTCTTAACAGAATTGAAGGTTCTTAGTAAGTTCAAGTGAAAGAATATTTGCTGTAGTACAAGATACTGCTTCATAAGAAGAAATATATTAAAAGCTGAGCTAAAGCTGCCTTTCCATTTAAAATATGCATACCCTGTGAGGTGTTGAAACACAGAGATCTCTTCCTTCTGGCTACTTTAATTTTGTCTCCATAGCCTTGCAAATGTGGTCCAGGTAGCATGCCCTTGCAGTGAGAATCAGAAATAGGCACCATGCAAGAATCTCAGCACCATTTCAGAAAGGTAAATGCTTCCCTCTGGTCATCTTGAAGTGCACAGATGAAATTCCATCTCCCCCTTAATTTGAGGGAGAACTTTGTCATAAAATGTATTGGACCCAACCTTTCATTTGGCTTCCTTTGGTAATTTTTTTTTTGATGCTGTAGGCATTCTAAGCCTATGTCTCCTTGTGTAATGAAGTAATGTAGGTAACCCAAGAATTGCAGGTAATTTGGAGTTGAAGACAGATCAACAAATGCTGGTTTCAGCAGATTGAGAATTTATTACCCTGAATAAGGAGTTGTGTCTTAAGGTGGATGGGGTCAGGTTTAGTTTACACAAGAGGTTCACAGCTCAACCTGTCCTTACATCACATCTTTTGACCTAGTTCCACGAAACTGGTTCCATGAACCTTGTCAGTTTATTTGTAGGTTGACTGGGGTACAGGAAGATTACTTATCCTGTTTAAAATATGCACAGCAAAACTTGATTGACTGATGTCCAGTAGGCCACAAGATCCCCCAGGCTTCCCCAGCACAGGGCACATAAAATCAGAGTCTCAATCTTTCCATCTGTAACACACAAGGAATTTTTCTGCCATTGTAAAGCACTTTGAGAGATGTCAGAGCTGTGCTGTAAGTGTAACAGACAGGGAAGTGAAACGGAAAGATTGGTGAAGCCCCAATGCTAAAATAGGATGCTCTCATCACCCCCACCTTTCTGGTTTTCCTCCTGTGCTTTGGTTTCTGCAAGAAGGGAACTCAGGAATGGGAGTTGAACGGGAGCAGCAGAAACCACTCGCTGACCTGGACATTGACAGCAACAGAGTTCTGCCCTAGGTACACCAAATTCTTCCTACGCTGTTAAAATTTTTCCCCTTAATCAACACTTTACAAACAAAACTGTAAAAGGAGAAGAAAGAGCTGCTTGGAAAATTTGCACTGACGTGCCAGCAAGTTGTCTGTGGTCTGTGAGCGAGGTGTTGACCTTTACTTGGTCCAGGTGTTGAGTAAGACACGGTAATTCTTGGGCACTTCTGGTGAAGAGCTGCAGTAAGGAAAGATCAGTGCTGCTCTGTGCTGAATGGTTTTAAAACAGAAGCTGAGATTCCATAGGTGAGGACTGCATCTTGTATAGAAATTGAGTGGTTCCAGTGCTCAGGGAATCCTGTGGCTTTGGATCTTTCACACCTACTTGGCAGTGTACCAAAACGAAAAAAGAAAGGGTTTTTTCGGGTTTGTGCTGCGCACTTAGCAGGACAGTCCCTTTGCTCTGCTAATCTGTCTTCATGTCCTGATTTCACCGTACCCATAACAAAGCACGAACACCGGCCACAAAATCTTTGCTAGATCAAGTCTGTCAGAATTGGAAATCAGGAAGGTGGAAGTTCCCATTCACGTAGGTGTTACAAATTCATCCTGAACCTGACTTCCAAAAACATCCTATTTTGAAGGAGCTTTGGCCTTTCACTTCGAATCTTAAATATGTTTATATTTATTTCCCCAACCCCATTCATCCTTCCATTATGTTCCCATTCACTCAGTTTCCCACTGGGTTTGTAGCTGTAGTTTGTGTAGTGTGTTTAGGTACTTAAAGGATCATTCAGCGTGAAAATAAGGGGTGGACCTGCTAGGCAGTTTTTGTTTCCAGCAGAGCATCGCTACTGTGAAGTCCAGTCTGCAGGCCAGGACTTGGAAATCAATGCTAATTCCATTACTGTAGGGAATCTCCTTGTGGGCTGCTGTTCTGTGTCTAAGCTCAGTTGCAGTTAACAAAGAGGTTCAAGGAAACAAATCAGGAGTGTGGAGGAAATGAAGGGCTATGAAGTTGGGTCAGCAGTTAAGACTGAGTAGTTTTGTCTTTGCAGCAGGGATTGCAGTGCTGGTGTGATGCTCTGCTCTCCCTGGAATGGCAGTGCTTACTGTAAATATAGAATTTGAACGATTGACTAATTTAAGATGGATTTAAAGAGTTGTAAGAGCTGTAGTTCTTGAAATAGGTTTGCTCTTTGTTCCAAATGACTGGTAGTAATAGAAGCTATTATTAGCTGAGAAGTGAAAATGAAAGAATAGGGAGAAATAAAAAAATAAAGTGAAGAATCTAATGTCTCTAAATTCAGGTTTTATGTGCATTGGGGCCAATTATGGTTATTGTATCATTGCAGTACAGATTTGAGGCTACTCCAAAAGCCCTCATTCTGCTTCTCCAGATCCAGTGTATTTGGTTTATGTTTACAATCAGCTGTGAATTTCTTGACATCATACTACTTGTTTTAGGTGATGACTAGGTATTTCTAATATCATCAATCACCAGTCTGAACGCAACCTTAATTTCATCTTACTTTACCCATTATCTAGGAAAATAAAACACTGTGCACAGAAGTGCTCCTATATTTGTACTGCTATTAAGTAGATTTAAGGGGTTTTAATGGAGAAGGAGCTAGCTGTGCTTGAGGCTGACCTGGTGGAAAAAAGCCCTTGGAGAGAGAAAGATGATGGATGTAAAACAGCCCTGTGGGCAAGTGGAGTGAGCCTGAGAAATTTCTGCAGGCAGAGGACAGACAGACTGACTTTAACTAGGAATATTCCCACAATAACAAGAGTTCTACTTGTGATTGAAACCCAGGAGGGTGAAATATCAGAACTTGAAGTTTTTGTCCTTTAATGCTGCCTCTCTTTTCCTTGCAAGCACCTGCTCGTTGATTCTGTTGTTCCTAACGTGTTTGGAAAGTTGAAATTCCTGTTCCCAGTGGGAATTGAAGAGTCTCATTGGCAGTGGTTTGTTCTCAAATCCAACAAAGCTGTTTATTGGTGAGCACATGTCTCTGCCACTGGGAGTCTAAAGCCAGGCAAGCTGCTCCCAAGTTGAATTTTCTCCTTACTCCAGGCACTTGGGTGGTTCCTAGAAGAAAACTTCTGAAATTGTAGTACAGAAATAGACACATAACAGTAATTTCGTAGAGCACTGTAATTGGAGTTCATGGCACTTTGTAGTCAAGATGTGTTTCACGTGTGTCATCGTTATTTTGGGAAACTAAAGAAGTAAAACAGAGCCTAGAGGCAAATTTCTTATCTTCACCTCGGTAGATCAGAAGAATGTTCTGCGGAACTGACTGTGTCCTTCCGTGGCCCATCTCCACACAAAGGCAAAGAGCTGCTGAAGCTGATCTTTCCTGGCTGGCACCAGAGGCATTTTCGGAGTGATGTCGTTTGGATCCAGGCAGGAGTGAAGCCCGGTCCTTCAGTTTCTGGAGCAAGCAGAGTGTCCGGGGTGGGGGCTAAAGCCTGCGTTGTTTTCCACTCATTAAACTAACACAATGCTAATCAGCTTTGTGGAAAGATTCGCAGTAGATAATGTTACTGTGGCACCACTGACTTATCCGGTGTGTTGGCCTGGGCCACTTTAAACTAGGTGATCGAAACACCTCAGTCTTTTTTGAAACCGATTTCGTTTTGCTCATTGATTACTTTCAGTTCTGTCACCATTCGAGGCAAGGAGAAGATGGATGCTAAACTCCTTGGGCTGGGACAAATCCTGTGGTACGGCTGCTGTTGTGTGCCAGCCTCTGCTGCCACCCTCTGCTGAGCTGCTGTGTCGATTTCCAGACATCGAATTACTCTTCCAGGGCTGGAAACGTCCCGTTTTGAGTTAATTCTGAATCAGACTGCACTGTTTTCTGTGCTGAATGACAAATCCATCAGTCTTTTTCGCCTTCCCCTGGCTTGGATCTGCTCACTGCTGTGAAGAAGTTTCTGGCCCTCCAGGGAGTTTTTCTAAGCTGCATTCTGCTGTGAGCTGCCTGCTTTTGCTCCCTTTGTTTCTCTCTCAGACCGTGCTCCATCTTCCCGAAGTTTTTTTTTTTTCCAAGCAGAGGATGCTCAGTTCCTCTGGGAGAACCAGCAGCTTCCTTGCTTTCCTCTTCCTTCTGGAGATGCCTCTCAATCCAAAGTACAGCAGCCCAAGAGCAGGTGGAAAGACTGCCTTCTATTCCACTACTCAGCTTCACTCTGCTTTACTTTTTTTTTATTTAAATATTTAAAAAATATTTTTAGTAACATTTTATTTAATTTTTATCCAGGAAAAAAATTGTTAGAGCTACTTTTCCAGAATCTATTAGTGGTCATGCATTCACCCCTCGCTGACAGCTTCTGTCCAAGCTCTCTGGTAGCAAATCAATCCAAAGGTTTATCAGCTTTGGGTCCTAGGTTGTATAATGTAGTTCCAGAATGTTTCCATTTCAAATTGTCCATTTTTTAACTCATTTGTCACGATTCCAAGTCTGAGTGGATATCCACTTTGAAAGCACATGACTGGAATATGATGAGAAGAATTGGTTTTTAAGGAGCAAGTTTTATAGAACTGTAGATGTTGTAGATTCTGCCCTAAAAAGCATTTGTTTCAAAAAAGCTTATACTTCCTCTCTGTGTGGGGACACCCTCTGCCAGTGAAGGTCTCATTGTGGCAGTGAGCTGTATTGTGTAAAACTTAGATCCAGACCAAGAGGTGCAACAAACTGCATTTCTACCACATTACCATCCTGGAGCACAGAAGGTTTTTAGTTTCTTCATGCTTTCTCTCCTTCCCCCTAGAACCCATAATCCCAGATTTTTTATTTTTTTTTTTATTTTTTTTACATCCATTTTGGTGAAATCACAGTTAATACCTTTCCTTAAAGTTCTTAAAGAGTACGAAATTTATTCTCCTCCATCTCACTCTTCAAGTCTTTTCTTATGTTTCTTCTGACTAGAATTCAGTATCCATTTTCTGGCACCAAGTTAAGCTAGTTTAAAATAATACCAGTGTGTTGGGTGTCTGACAGGGGAATAAATTCATTATTGAGTTAGGACCTATTTGATTCAAATTAAAGAAAATGCCTTTAAATGTAAGGATGAACAAACATGACATACCTCATACTCAGACCCATTTTATGGGGTTTACCCAATAATCCTTTTATTCAGACACGTGTGACCTCTGCGTTATCAGCAATGGGCAGCCTTACACTGCAGTAACCAGGGAATTTAAACTCCATATTTTATTCAACAAAGCCTTTTTGTGGGTATTGGATGGGATCTGTTACTCTACTTGCTTAGACTGAGGGTTCAGTGTTGCTATTTTTATTACCTGGTGTTGAACAATGGAGGAAAGAATGAATTTAAAATAGCAAACTTTGTATTTATGCTGACTAAGGGCTCCATTCTGCAGAAATTTGCCTTCTGGTGAGTTTGCAATATTCTTTCAATGAACAGCACAGTTATATTTTTGGTGGAATAATAAGATTAATATGGGGACAAATATAAATATATTGACTATTGTATCTTTCTTTTGTTTTGATGGATTGGATTGTCTTGTCCATCCAGAGTAACTACAAGATTTCTTTTTAATTTTTTTCACTAATGCTGGTAACTATGAGGGAGATGGAACTTCATTTTATTTAGATGTTGAAACTGTAGTCCTGATAATACAGCTTAGTAGTCATTGACTGACTTGTCCTACACCAGTGAAATCCTTGCATGCTTTTGGGAGTATTGAGATAAACTCTGTCTGTGATCAGTTATTAATAAAGCCTGCTGAACATGTGCCCTATGTCCCTATTCCTGTCTCATCCACTACAATTATCTAACAGAAATTTAATTATCCTTGGGATCACCAGTTCTGATCCAGCTGAAGTGCACAGAATGGTTGAACAGCTCTTTGAGTGATGCTGGGCAACAGCATCACAGGAAGCTAGATTTTCATGGTATTTGAAAACTAGTATTTGAAACTATTCTGATTGCAATACAAACTGTATTGCAATCAGAAGTTCACCAGGATTTCCTGGGGTGGCCATATTTTGGTATTTTGGACAGACATGTAGAGGCTACAGAAGAGCTTGTAATTTTCCCTTGGCTGTAATGGAAACATGGGCTGTTGTATAATTTGTTTGGTTCTGACTCCTGCTCAAAATACTCACCTGGAAAAGGACTAGTGATCAATTTTAGTAAGGCAAGAAAACCTATGTAAATTCAGTTGGTTTGTTTGGGTTACTTTCCTTGTTTCTTCAATTTGAGAATAAAATCTTGACTAAATATGGTCAGGAGTTTTCTTCAGTCACTTCTGGAAAATTCAGTCATTAAAAGATAATACAGAGGTTATCATTATCATGACTTTGAATTAAACACCTGCAGATTGTATATGGTACCTGAGAATGAGATTCAGCCAGCTCCCCACACAGAAGGAAAGGTCCAGAACAGGGATTGCAGGGTTGCCTGCTTCCACTTGGACTAGGAGACTTTTTAAAGGTTGCTGGGTGGCTTAGGGTAGAACAGTTTTTAGTGACTGATGAATAAAGAGGTGATCTCTCCATTCTCTCTGTACAAGTAAGTCAATGCTTATCCCCTGGTTAGGATGGCAGAAGGGAAAATGAGCTTGGATCTCTCAAGAGAGTATCAAATTTATCAGGGGAGACAGTATCCTACAGCAGGGTGCTCAGTCCCTGCCCTCAACAGGACTGAAACTTGCTTGGATCTACCTTGAAGAGACACAATAGGTACAAATGTGTTCATTTCTTTTGGTGGGAGGTGGAGTATGTACAAATCCAGTGAGAGCATGAAGGTGACTTTTCATGCACCTACATGAGGATGTTCTTGTTCCTGCAAAGCGACACTAGAAAATAAAATGTGGTAGAAGCATCACTGCAAGCAGTTTTCCCCTCTTTTTGCAACCTTAGTCAAATGTGTGTGAAAACCACATCCTGGATTGGATCCTTCAACAGAAATCAAGGAAGGAATGTGCCTGGGTTTCTATCCTGGGAGAGCCCATCCATGGATTTGCAGCTTGGGTGCTTGGTGAGGTGTGCCCTTAAAGTAAAGGGAATTTGTAGTCTTAAAATGTAAGGACTGTTGGGTCATATGTCATAGTGTGTAATTTTAGAGACTGTAGATTTAGGCACCAGTTATCAAACTGGGGAGGAACTGCATTTGCTGTCAGCAAACTCTCCCTGCTCTTGTTGCTCTCCTTATCAGATGGATACCTGGAAAACTGCTCAAAAACATCCTGTGATGTAGGATTGCTGATGCTAAACACTTCCTAGGATTCTTCCTTAGTGCTTTTTAGAAGGTCCTGTGATAATCCCTAGGAAATCTCACAGCTGATGCTATCATATTGTTTAGTTTTTCCTGATACTGTGCACAAAGTTTTCCTAATTCCTTCCCTTTATGCTTAGCTATCTTCTTTTCTATCACTCTTGAGACACTTTGTTCAGGCTGCATTATTTGCATATTCCTGGGCACCTTTTCCTCAAAGATCTGCAACATTAGCACTGAGTCACAGCAAGTTTTGCTTCTTTATTTATGTTTTCTTCTGCTTCTGAGCGTTCAGATTAATTTTTTTTAAATTTTTTTTTCCTCTTTCCTGTTGGTTTTCACAGAACATCCCACTGGAAAGATATGTGCTGACCCAAGTTGCTTAGACATCTTTATATCTTATAACCCTAACACAGAGGAGTCTTGGCAAATATGAGAATATCGCAGATTAAGAAAATGGGCTAGATTCAGGAGGAAGGCATTATAGTCTGAATAATTCTCTTGGAATGTTTTTTCTACTTCAAATTGTGATGCTTTCACTGCCAATTTTTTTTTTTTTGGGCATGTGATGTAGACAGGTTGGGTTTTTCCTGGACATCTGCAGCCTGCCCCTGAGGATGGGACACTGTGTGTGCTCTGTGGATATTCTGAAGATGTGAACTACGTGACTGTATTATCACCATGCATGAACTCACAGGCACAGCCACAAAAAAAGGAGGATGAACACAGCTGGGAGGTTTTGGTCAGCTCATAGCTTAGGGAGAACATTCTTGTATCTAGCAGAAACATTACCAGTCTCTCCAGTGAAGTATTTCCATTACAAGCTCTTCAGGGGTGTCAGTGCTCTGAGTAAAATTGATAGTGTCTGAAAAGAAAAATACCAGCAGGAAATACAGATAAAGAGATTGTACACCTAAATGTTTTGCTTGGTCCTTAATTTCCTATTAAAGAAATATCCCATGAATTCCCAAGGGACACATTTCTTTGCAAGCAGTGACAACCTTTGTAGCTGCCAGTGTGTAAGAAAAGCTTCTGTTGAAAGATGCTATTAAAGAATCACATGTTCTGTGATATAAACCTGATACTGCTTCAAATTTCCTATTACTGAAAGAAATACATTTAGAGTAGTCTGTAAAATAGTCCTTTTGCCTGGAACCACCACCTTTTCTCATACAAGTCATCATCTTTAATAGATAAGCTTTCCATTAAGAGCTAGAGAAGGTGCTAGTTTTTCTTTCAGCAGTTAAGAATAAGAACAATAAATGTGTGGGGGAAATGCATCAATTTGCTTAGGAACATCAAAGTGTGTTCCTATCTGAAATACGGAGAAATCAGTTCAGACAAGGCTCCAAGTGTAGAATTATTGACCCTGGAGGATAAGATACAGAATAACCTTCCTAGGCTGCACTTTGTCAATTTTAAGTTGTGTTTGCAAGGTGAATAGTTTAACAGTCTCATCTCCCCTCACCAAAATACTAATAGTAGGTTGCATCACATCTTTTCCTAAAAGTTTTTTTTTCCCTTTATAAATTACACGGCTGTAAAAGTATATTAATGTTCTATGTATCTATTAATCTTCTGTAAGATAATATGAATAAATCCAAGTGATTGATGTAACTCATAAAAGCCCATAATTGTCTCTGATCTGGTTGCTAATTTCATTATGTGGTCTCAAGTCTGGAGCAAACTGGTTGAGCCCTGTCTGTGGTGTGTCAGAGTCCTGAAAGCAGTGGGTGCTACATCCAAGTGAAGAGTAAAAGATTAGACCAGGAGATCACAGGGTTAAAATCACTTTTGTTAATCTCCTTAAATATAAAGATAAATCTCATAAATTAACGTTTGAGATTAAATTCTTCTTTCACACAGTGCTGTCTGTCTGCTCTGTGATATTTTGAAACCCACCAGGCAAAAAAAAAAAAATAAAATTCTGTTTTATTCAAAATGCTTTTAAGCCATCTATTCAAGAAATGTACTGTCTTCCTGACAACTCAAATAGGAAGCAGTCCTGGATGTATTTCCAAGCAAGGAAGAACATCTCATCCTGTGACATATTCAGTATGTGTATGTAAGATGACATCCTGGGAAGTTAGCAGGTGAATTCTTTCCTTTAAGTTTACCACACAATACAAATATGGCTTGTTTCAAGGAATGTGTACATTAGAAACAAGAGGAAAAAAGGGTTAAATTCAATTAAATTCTGCCAATCAAAGTCTAGAATTCATATAATCACCTTTGGTCCAACATCAACAACTGTCAACAATATATTTTGAAAACAACTTTTAATGAAATCTGGAGCAAACAAGATTGTTTAAATCATCTTTGGGAAGATTAGTTTCCAGAGGGAGTTATTCTGTTATACTGTGATTTCCAGTAACTACGTCAAATCTCTTCAGTAGTGATAGTGATTATGGATGGAGTGATTCAAAGTCCATCTGTGAATTCAGTCTGCAGTCTTAGAGGAGAACAAGACCCTCCCTTGTTTCTGATGTCTGCTTAGAGTGTGACTCATTAACCACTGCTTTCTAAGCCTCGGTCCAGCTGCTTTTCACTCATTTGTCCCCTCATCAAGGCAGCAAACATCCCAAGTTGGAGGCAGAAGCTTGGGAGGCTGTGTCAAAAACCTGGACAAACTAGGTGACATTCCTCTGCTCTCTCCTCACCCACAGATCTAGCTTTTTGATAAATATTTGGCAACTGGTTTAGAGAATCTTGAAAAATTTAGTAAATCCATGATAAATCTATGCTGTCTATTCCCAGTCATCGTCTTCTCCTTCCTTACCACGTCAGACTTGAGAGAAGATGTGCTCATGATTTCCCAGGGGGCTGAAGTGGCTCTGAGCAGCTGGTAACCTCCCAGATTGTTTTTAGCCTTTTCAAAAAGAGTTGTTGTACTTGGGGTCTTTCCTTGTTGTCAGGGCCCTCTCCCAGTCTTCAAAACCTTTCAAACCTGATAGTGAACAGCCTCACAATAACATCAGCTGGCTCTTTCAGAACACTTAAATGACAACACACCCTCCAGGCCATGTTTGGGTTCAGAGTGCTCAGGGGCCCCCAATTCCCTGCTCTTTCTGACCGATAGTAAGGATTGCATTTGGAATAGAAGAAAACTTCAGAGGGCTTGAATTAGCTCTGCAAGAGCCAGATGGATTCCTTGGAGTTCTATATGATATCACTGAGATAGGCACTGGTAGTTTTGTTTAATGATGGATGCTAAATGATTATCAAGCCAAAATTTAAATTATCATCTGGAAAGGAATAGTTTTCATTCACAATTTTGTCTCTAATTTAGCTAGAAGGACATGGATGGTTCAGGTCTCTTTAGGAGATCTAAGCTTTATTTAGAGATAGGTCTTAAGTTTGGTCTTCCAAAATCAACAGAGAATTGCCCCAGAGACAGAAGGAAATGTTCCTTGTGGACAAGGATGCCAGGGTGGAGCAGAAATGGGTACTTGCCTGGTGACTCTGGAGCAGTGCTGTAAGAGCTGCTTCATTCCCCACCTTTCTACAGTTTGAATGTGGGGTAATGTTCTATGTTAGCAGCGTATGAGAATCAACAAACATTTGGAGCATTAGTGTGGGTTAGCCCCATTTTTTTCCTAATTGAAAACTCAAGAATGGTTTTCTTAAAATATGGATTATTAAATTATTCACTTGTTACATTTTAGCAATGCCTACAGATAGAGAAATAATATATTCTTAAGGCAGGCACAGGAAGATGTGTAATTCTTTGTAAGTCTCATCTTTCTGAATTCAAAGTTTTATAGAGAGCAAGCACAGAGGTAAAACTCCAGCCTGATCTTTGACTCAGACTAACAACTTCTGCTCCTGCAGAAATGATTCACATTTTTAATATTAGTTTGTGTTCTTTACATTGAGTGCTTGTAGAAAAATAATTTGAGAAATTCTAGAAAGGCAAATGAGAACCTGAAAGCATTTATAATCTGAAAAATTTATCAAATGTAGGGATATTTTTCAGCTACGGAAAGAAATCATCATTAACCACAGTCGAGCACTTGCAGTTTTCTGCCATGCAGGAACTTCATTCTCCCCTCAGTCTGAGAGCTGATGTAGTGACAAGCTGCAGAGAGATGACAGATTTCGCTGAGGATTTAGAGTCTGAACACCTGTGCAGTGTCATGCATTTAAAAATAGAATGTGACAGCAAAACACATCAACCTTCTAATGTCCAAATGGAAACCACGGGGGTTTTTTCTTCAGCTTTTATCCAGAGAAATCACTTTCAATCATCACTGGCCAAGTGAAAATACAAAGCAAGTCTGTTTTGTTGTGGTCCAAAATAAACAGGAACAAGTCAGAATGGTAGGTACAGGTGTACAGAAAATATTCAGTAATGCCCATTTCTTTCTCCTCAGCTGTTGTGCATCTCTGAGGGTGCAGGTTATTAATGGTCCAGAGCGATTTCTTCAGGAAACCCTCGGAGGTGGGTTAGGAGAGAGCTGCCAACCAAAGCTGCTTTGCTTACCTTGACTTCTGCGTGAGTCACTCAACCCTCCAACGAATGCATCAATAAAAACAACCAACACATTTTTTTTGTTCCCTATAATCTTCTCTTTGGGAGAAAAAGAAGCATTAACCAAGGGCAAAAAGATAAAAAGAGGCTTGCTTGATTGCAGGGTTAGATGTGTGCATTCATGTGTGACGCAGGCTCTCCTCTGGAGGAGCCTGCGTCACTGGCAGTGTTGGAAGGGAACATCTCTGCTGCCCATCTCCCTTAATAGTATCCTTGAAACCTTAATCAAATCGAAAGCACATAATCTGTTTTTTTCTTTTTTTTACAGAGGGAACAAAGTTTCCCAGTCTGCCAGGGCCTCTGAGCCCTCTGCCAGGCTGCTCTGCTCTGTTCTAAGGTTGAATGTAATTACTGGGCAGCACCATGGGCTGCCCAGGAGCCCAGTCCATCCCATTTTTCCCATTATGCGTTGCTGACCTTCCAGCAAGTGCTCTTTCTTCAGCAAAACCTTTGTTTTCAGAGATCAAATGTTTTTTCCTCATCTTGGGTACAATATCTTTGAGAAGTGGTTTTGGCCTCTAATCCTATTAGCTTTGTTTAAAAGGACATTTATTCAGTGTTTTGGGACAAGATTTTTATGTGATTGTATGACAGGGAATTAAAGAGGGTCCATATTTAGCTTTTCTGTGCTCTCATTTATGGATGAGAAAGACAGAAATCTAATTTAAACTCAGACAAGAATTAGCATTTTGGATGACAAAAGCTACATACACATGAATGGGTTGCTTCTTAAAGTCAATGAAATAAATTAGACTCCCTGTTTAGGAGCATCTGGCACCCTTAGAACCCAGTTCATATAATGATGTCTCTGTTTGTTAAAAAGAATTATGTAACAATATGGTTGATTTATTTCAAGATGATTTGCTTAGCAAATTAATTGGACTATGTAGTATACCAGAGCACAAAAAAAAATAAAAAATAAAAAATTTAATTAGCTCATTTGTTTGTGGATGACTACAAGTACTGCACATCAGGCTCGGCTCCTTTAGAGGTGAGCAGCCATTTGATCGTGTGAGGAACCAATCCTTGTCAGCTTCCACAGAAACCGTGCTCCCAGCCAGGGAACAACAGCACCATGCTGGTGTTCAGGTGTTGTCAAAGCCCACAGAAACCTTCCTTGGAATCCAAGGAGTGCCCCATGATTCCTGGCAGGCTCAGGAGCCTTCCTGGAGAAACAGCAAGGCACAAAAATGTGCCTTGAGGAATAAAACTCGTTTTCTCCCTCTGTGGCTTCTCTTTTCTCTTGAGCTGATATTCCACTTTCCAGCTCCCAAATACTATTAGGATCCCAGAAAATTAGCATGCTGGATCCAGGTTTTATATTAATCCTGGTGCAGAGTTTTATGTCCTCTCTTTCCAGGATGGCTACTCGTACATAAAAAACAGGCATTTGCAACACCATTTGACTCCTTCATTCGGTCACCACCTCCCACCTGAGACAGAATAGTACTATTATTATTATTATCATAATTATGGTTATTATTTTTGTTTTAAGAATAAAAATAAACCTCCGTGTAACATAAGAGTAACATTTATTGTAATGTGTTCAAATTACTTAATATCCAAGTAGTATTTTCAGAATAGCACTTGAACAGTTCAGCGTTTGAACAGTGCTTCAAATAACTTTCAAGATCTCTCCATTTTCTTTCAGTTCCAGATGCAGCCAAGAGATTGCTGACATGTGGGCAAATTCCACTTAAGTGTTTATTAAGTTGTTTCTATACTCTAATTTTACACAAATTTAAATGAAACTAGAGGTGTGGATGTTGATTTCTTTTGTGCTGTTAAAATACTCTGTGTCCTTCATGATTTCCTTTTTCCATTTCTAATTGAACAGCGAACTCCCCACTTCTCTCACACCCCACAAAGCACACAGAAAAAAAAACCAAGAAAAAAACGAAATTAAAATCAGAATAAGGATTTGACTTAAAACATAAAAGGAGAAATAGGGCTGAAATTCCATACTTATCGCACCCTGTAGTTCCTAGATACAGCTGCACATCTGGTGTGCGAGATAATGCGCTGTTTAGAGACCATGGTAGAACACAGAAAATTGGAAATGAGTTTAAAGCCTTAACACTACATTTCTTCACTACTGGGAGCAAGTAAGGCCTTGCTTTTCACTCTTTTTGTAGGTTGTGTGATTTGATTCCCTCTGGTTTTTTGCTCTGTAAACAATGTACACATGAAGGAAATTGGGAAAGGAATAGTTCTGTAAGAAGCATTTTGTGCAGAACAGCTGAGAAGGCTTGTTATCAATTCTCAGACCATATACCAAACTTTAATTGTGATATTAGTCACAGGATAAAAGAAATAAGAAATGCTCAGTTGAGGACATGGGTAGAGCAATAAAAATAGCAGGTATCTTGTTCATTCACTTACCACATACTATAAATCATTAAAAGCATAGGTGGTTTGCCATTCTCTGCAACAGAGGATATTCTCTCAGGACAAGCCAGTGCTACAATTCACTTTTGCCACAATCACACCTCTCAGTTATTTGCATGTTCCTAGCCTGTAGCTATCAGACAGAAGTTAAACCTGCAGCCATCGTGCTTCCCTGTTACCTCCTTCTGAAACTCCTGGGTGTCTGCATGGGTTTGACTTGTGGTAAGGAATATTCTCCTCATCAGTCGTGCAAAATGCAAGACTATTTTACAAAAATTGACCCATGTATAGTGCATTAACTTTGGACTTAATGTACAGGAAGTCAGGTACATCTCTAAACGTAGAACAACAGAACTGATCTGACCTTTTAGTACTTCCACACAGTGGTGGGGGCATCACAGCCTGGCTACAAGGCCAGGGAAGCAGCATCCCAAACCAGAAAGAGGAGCAAACCGGGAGTGTAGTGACCCTTCCTCTCCCTCCAGCCAGTTTATCCCATGTATTGACTGAAATGGAGAAAAGCAGCCAAGAGAATTATGTTGTTGGCACTCCAGAGAAGACATCTCCTTCCAAGTATTGAGCAGCAATGAACTGCACATCAGAAGTTTTTGGGAATTTTGATCCATATTCAGCTGTCAGAATTTTTGCAGAAATTTGAGCAAAGTTGAACCAGAGCTTATCTTACAGGACATACATTTTGTCTGCACTAACGAGGTGTTGCACTTTGCTGGCTGGACAGAGATCTGCTGAGATCCTTCTTTTCTGGAGCATGATGTGGAAATACTACCTCTGTTCAGTGAAGTAACATAATCAAGCTCCTTGTTCCCTGAAGGTGGGTGATAGCCATCCTGATAGCATCGCTGAGTGCAGCTATCCTGCTCTCCTCCATGCATGGCTCGTGGACAGGAGAAGCTGCTGTGCCTCAAACAGGAGCTAGAAGGTTCCCAGCCTCAAACCCAGCTCTGAAGAATGGGGAAACCAAATTTATTTACCAGTTTCTGAGGCAAAATCAATAGCAGACTACCTTGCATATAGTCTGGTAAATTTGATGGTTGTGACTAGTCCAGATTTGGTTTGTACCAAAGGCACACAGGGAAGTGGCACAGGGCTGTGCTCCATTTGTCTTTATCCCTGCACCATCACAGGCAGGTAGGACAGGAAAACAAGCCCTTCCTGAAATGGTTCATCACGAGAACTGGCACTCCTGTAGGTATCAGAAGCTGCAATGTAATTTGATGTAACAAGTTTATTGGCCTGATCATGGAGACTCAGAGACTTATAAAATCACATTTTTATTACTGATTCAGTCACGCACATACATATTTATAGCTTTGTAATTGATCACATAGGGCAACATATTAAATTTTAATACAGGGAATTACTTCCTGTCCCTGTTAGAACCACCTTTTGTATTCACAGGAGACAGTTTAAAACATTTACAGCGGAGTTGCTTTTATGTCTGTCATACACTTATTACCAGCTTTGGTCTAGGCAGTTACATTTAGATTTGTTTCCTTCTTTGATCTCCACAATCTGTGGGGAAACACGCATTAGGAACAAGAAGGATTGCGTGACTTTGGAAGCCTGGCATCACTTACACATCACCAGTTCTTGTAGCCTCCCTTTATCAGCTCACATCTCACATCTCTTGTTCTAAAAACCTGCTCTTCCTAGCCCCAGAATGGTGGGGTTTGAGATTACTCAGGGCACTTGCTGACACTCACTCCCAAACCTATTCATGACCAGTGCTTAGTTTCTTACACAGACTCAGAATTTGACAATTTAATGAAAAATACCTCACTTTGTCCTGTTCAGTCAGCGTGTGAATTAAGCAGTAACTATAAGTCTTATTAGCAATTTTGGGTCCTTCTGAACTGATTTATTCAACTTTTTAAATAGTAGTGAGAACTGACTACTGGAAATTGGTAATTTTCAGAGTATATCTTAAATTAGCAAATTCCATTTTGGAAGCAAATTCATTATTTGCCAGGGAAGTCAAGACTGCAGTCATCTCAAAAAAGAGTAACTCCAAAAGAAATCTGAAAACGGAGGTGTTTATGGAGCACTTTGGTTTTGTTACCTTGGATGGTCAAGTCCTGGAGTAGGGAAAAGTCAAAGGGGTTGTTAGGGGAACATGGATAGGAGTATCCATGGGACCTTCCTGGCTGAAGGTGACCCTGCCCATGGCTGAGGGTTGGAACAGAATGATCTTTAAGATCCCTTGCAATCCAAACCATTCTGTGATTCTGTGATTATCTAAACTTTTGAAGAGGGGGAAAAAAAGTTCTGTTTTAAGTGAAGACAGACAAGCCAACAGAGCTGAGATTTCTCACTGAGAGCTTATCTAAACTGAAAGGTTCAGGCCTTTGGGGTTTTTGCAGGTTTGGGATCCAGCTGGCTGGATCCACTGATCCACTGATATTTGCATTCCAGTTTTCATTATTTGTGTTAACACAGGAGAGATTATTTCAGGTTATGCTTTTATAAAGCTTTTCCTATGAAACACCACTGGTGTACCTCCGAAGAGAACACTTCCCCCTACTCTGTTTCTAGGATTGTACATTTTTGGGGGGATGTTTCAGACACATGTGCCTTAAAAGCCACATGCTAAAGTGCCAGTCCCCTCATCCTCAGCCCTCCTGGATTTATCTGCTGTCAGGGCTTGTTTCACCAACTGCAAGCACCCTGCTAGTACAGTTCTTTTACACAACCTGGAAATGTTATTCTTTATATGCCAATTGGAATACATTAAATGCATAGTGAAATGAGACCAAATTAACACTTGGGTTTATGTGCACTGTAATTCAGAGTAAAAGAAAGATTGGAAAATGTAAAGATGTGTTGAATATGCTCCCTTCTTGTTTGATACAGATGTGGAGCAAATAGGTTTGAAATTGTATTTTTGCATGCAAATGACAGCAATTTGTATTAACTCCTATTGTGCAAGAATGTAACATTTTCATCTGATCTAAGCCTTTCTGTCTTCAGATCCTCTTTCTGTTCTTACAGTGCATTTACAAAGATTTAGATATTAATTATCTTGGTAAATTCCTGCAAGGGAATAAACCAGGCACATGTTGTGACATTCTTCCTGGCGATCTAGGTGTCAAACTCATCTCCCTTTGTTAAACACAAGTCATGGATTTATTATATCAGGGCAGATGACTGACCAACTTCTAATTAAGCTCTGTTAAAACTTACATGATGACTGGATTTCAGATTTGAACCTTGTCATTTTCAAAGTGTCTTAAACCTGTCATTTTGATTTTTCCAAAAAGGAATTCTGATTTTCCTATTCTTGGGGACACACAAAATGGCTGAATAAATTAAAAGGGATTAAAATTTGGTTTCAATAGGACCTTACAGTATGAAGTCACTGTTAGTACACCATTATGAAGAGCACAATGACTGCAGGCGTGGCTGACTCATGCCAGGCAAAAGCTAATATTGTTTCACCTTAAAACTTAATAATCAGGCAGCCTCAGTCAGTGATTTTCTCTTCTTTAAGAGAGTAATTCATTTAGGAAAGCAGCATGCATGTGTGTGTGTAGGCAGCAGTGAAACACCTCCAAGTGCCCCCATGTGCTACCTCAAGCTAAGTGCTTTGAAAAGGAAAAAAGAATTTTAATTTAATTTAGAAAACTGCTGTGGCCTTCCACACATTCAGCAGGGAGGACACAAGCTGTGAGCAGGCGTAGGGACAGGCAGCTCCACACTGGCTGCATGGTGGGGAGGAGGACAACCCTCAGCCTGGCCTTCATCCCAAACCTGTGCTGTTGTCTGAGTAAGTGGGGAAAGGCAGTGAGAACGGGCTTGCTCAGCAAGGGACAGGTTTTGGTGCAGTCCTGGGGTGGTGCTCACCACCAGGCTTTTCCTGGGCCTCCGTCTTACTGAGGAGATGTCAGTGGAGGAGCTTCTCCCCAGTGTGTGACCCTCACATCTCTGGGCTGCATTTCCAAAGCAATCTTGGCCGCGTGGCTGCCTGGTTCACAACATTTGAGCGGCAGTGGGTCCCCCTGTGCCTCCGTGCCAGTACCAGTCCCACCTGCTCCTGCACTTCCCACGTGTTTCTGTCACAAAGCCTTGAAGCAGGAATATTTTCGTTAGGGAGATGCCGTGGATGCACTGAGCAGCCCCGAGAGCTTGGGTCTGACCGTGCTGCTCAGGGTGCATTAATGGCAGCGCACGTGGGCAGCAGGGTTTCCAGGAAGAAACATCATCCCTGAAGAAAACAATAAAAGTGTTCTCTGGAAGAGAGCTTTTAACCTGAGAATATTAGTCAATCTCCCCTGTCCCTGGCAAGCTGATGGACTCTTGGATACATCCACACACTTCCTTCAAACAGCAGGAGGATTTGGGAAGAATTCACTGGATAAGGCCAGTTAACTGGTTCTGTAGAAGGAGCTTGGGGTGACCACTGCTTTCCTGAGACATCAGTGCCAAAAGCACTTAGGGCAGCTCTTTTCCACTGGGAGCTTTCCACACTGAGCTCTGTGGTGACCCTGCCTGAGCCCAAGAGTGGTGCCAGAAAAACACATTTTAAAGCTTTAAACAGTATTTCCTTCCTAATGCAGCTGAGGGTTAGGAAAAGTGCACGCTCTGACAAGATGCACTAAACTGTGACAGCTGGGGCAAAGCCCAGAAACTTGGGATTCGTTTCTGTTCACTCTCCCCTAGCTACAGTTGTCTCCCATGAAAGGCAGTGGAGTTTGGAAGCTGTTCTCCAGGAATGGGATCTTTATCTCCATCACATAACCGGCAGGTTGTTAGGAAATGCAGTCTGCAGTGAAGCAACACAAAAATCTTATGCTTGATTTAAATAATGGTGTTCATTGCCTATTAAAATGTAACTTCTTGCTTTTAAAAAAGATTAATTAAAATGTACAAGAATGCAATTCAGTTACATTTAATGCTGCAGCCCAGTGCTCACTTTTCATCACTCATTCCCAGAAGAAGCATTCAGGGAAGCACAGCATTCTCAGTTCTGCCATTAAAAGCACAAATGACTATCAAACGCGTTCTTTTCAAAATCCTGGCTCAAGTATCACCATTGTTAGATTTTTCATAACATATTACTTTGGTCATTACTGTTTTGCAAGATAATTGTATCAGTGATCTAACTTTTGACAGGATCCAAAGTGGCTGAAAATAGTTCACTGCAGCACCTTTGTCTTTTAAAGGCCATTTGGGGCTTGTTATTTTAATCCTTGAGCAGCCTGATTTATCACTTCAAGCATCTGTCAGCTGTGCTTTGTCTTGAAATTGATAGTGATAGTGTTACTGATTTTTCTAGAGCAGCTGGTAGAGGTTCATTAGTTAAGCTCTCAAAGGAAGTAGATAACTGTAATATTTTTCTTTGTTAATCATCTCTTACGCGTTGCAATAATACAGAGCTTGAAATCTGCTAGAAATGCACAGCTTCTCTCTGTTTCTAACTCGTAGGAGCATCCTTTCATTCTTTTAATCTGGTTTGATTATTAAAACTCTCCTCTTCATAATGCAGTAAAAAATTGAATAACTGCACATGAGTGGGAAGAGAGAAAACCAGCCTTTGCTGTGTCGCATTTAGCACAGGGAGGTCATCGGGGTCTCCGAGTTCACATCCAAACATGAAACAATTCCAGAGAGGAGATGAAGGGCTCTTCCATAATTGATTTTTAATTTAAACTTTACAAGGCATGGAAAAAAATCTCATGACAACTTCAGTAAAGTCAGGTTCATTTCAAACAGATACAGCAGTTTTCTGTTCATGCACTTTCCCTGCCACACAAAACAGCCTTCATGCTTAACTGTAATTCTTAAAACAGATTTCTTTAAAACTGATTTTTCCCCTAGAAATCTTTGAAAGCCAGGCTTCAGCTGAGCACCACGGTGACTCCTGCCCAGAGCTTCCAGGGACCCGAGCATCTGGGAAGTCTCCTGCAGCTGAGAGCGTATCAGCGCTAGCACCGGTTCCACCGGCAGCGCTCACACACAGATAATTACCGCTTGAAATTAGTATTTTAATGAACTGATCCCGGCAAACGTAAAGCGAAATCTCCCAGGCATTAAGGAAATAAGCAGGAGGGGAGATTATTAACTGTAAAGTTCAGCAGACGGCTGGCTGGTCGGCAGGTGCCGGCTTGGCAGAGGGGCTGAGCATCCCTGCTTCCCTTTGTGGGAACAGGAGGCTGGGCTGGGGTTTGCTCCTGCGAGCTGCTGTGGTTTTCAGGGAGAGGGTTTAGTGGGACTTGGCAGTGCCGGATCAGTGGTTAGACTGGATGTTTTTTACAGTCTTTTCCAACCTAAATGACTCCATGAGCTGCACCTGCAAAGCAGGACATTTTCAGTTTAGATTGAAAACACCTGGCACATCTCACAGGATTTCCAGGTGAATAGGATTGTCTTCTAAATGTCTGCTAAAAGTAGCTAAATGCCAGATCTCCACCCTAAAAGCACATCTCAGTACCATAAGACACTAAATATGTCCATTGGACCAGCTCAGTGCAAACTACATTGTGAGAATTCAGCCTGAATTTCAAGAAAATGGATGGAGTGACTGAAAAAGCCACTTGAGAATCAGTGTGGGTTATTTGGTGCTAATATAATAATAATAATCTAAGTTTTCTGTATCTATTGTATCTCATTTTGATATTTTTATACAAGACTTTTTCAGATTCTTCACAGAAGGGTTTAAATTTCTGTTACTTCCCCGCCCTTTCAGAATGCCTCATATACAGCAAAGAACTAAAACTACTTAGTGATATCTAAGAAAAAATTTTAAAAGTTGCTCCCAAACATACAAAAAGACCTAATTTTTATCTCAAAGATCTTTAATTTAGATTTAAGGCAGTGGGAGGGGAACCCAAAGAGTCAAAGTCTTCAAGAAGAGAATTGGTTCGCATATTTGGCAAGAAACATTTCTCAGAACAAATTTTCTGTTCTCTCAGCAAAAAGGTAGATCAATTCAATGCATGGATATAATTTAAAAGCAATCTATGCTCTAAGCAATTTATCCGATTGTGGCTGGAGGGAACACTTCAGATAACCTAAAACTACTTGTCAGGGTTGTGAAAAGGCACAGTTTTGAAATAGGAAATCTTTGCAGGCTTTATTTTTAATTTTCACTCTTTTCTTCTGCTGCTTCTTCCTCCCAGTTTTGTTTCTTTACTGAAGTGGTGTTTTAGTAAAATAGTATTTTGATTGCTTGCACAAATTGGAGAATTTTAAAATGGGAGTTTTTTCCCTGTAAAATATGGCATTGAGTTTGAACTGTCAATTCTGTTTAAAAAACATGCAATGAAATTGTATCTGGGATTGGAAATTTCTCCCAGCATATCCCTTTTAGATTTGTATTTTTGTCTGTGGGTTGTTTGGATGTTATCTATCTCATATTCTTGTTAAACTAAAGATTTCTACCTCTACCTTTGCTGGCCTTTAGGTGGATGCAGGTGTAGACAGAGATCTTTCTCCCTCAGATGGTTTGAGGAGGAATGGCAAATCCCCTTTCAGTGGCCCTATCTGGCTGAAGGTGAGCCCAGGTGTGGCCAGGTGGCCAAGAAGGCCAATGGCACCTGGCCTGTGTCAGGAATGGTGTGGCCAGCAGGACCAGGGCATTGATTCTGCCCCTGGCCACACCTCAAGTGCTGTGTCCAGTTCTGGGCCCCTCAATTCAGGAAGGATAGTGAAGAGTTGAAGCATATCCAGAGAAGGGAACGGAGCTGGGGGAAAGATCTGGAGCACCAGGAGCAGCTGAGGGAGCTCAGGGGGCTCAGCCTGGAATAAAGGAGGCTCTGGGCTCTGCTCCCAGGAAACCAGCAACAGGACAAGAGATCATGTTATTAGCTGTGCCAGGGGAGGTTTAGGTTGGACATTAGGGGAATTTCTTCACAGAAATGGTGATTAGACACTGGAATAGGTTGCCCAGGGAGATGGTGGAGTTACCATCCTTGGAAGTGTTTAGGGAAACCTGGATGTGGCACTCAGTGCCATGGTCTGATGGAAATGGTGGTGTTCAGTCACAGGTTGTACTCAGTTATCTCAGAGGTCTTTTCCTGCCTTAATGATCCATTGATTCTGTTTACAAGCAGAAGATGTAATGGACTGCAAGGTTCAATCCTGGAGGTTTTCTTTTCTGCTGATGCATCTTCTTATTTTATTTTTAACTATACAAGTTTGGGTAAAATTGTTAAAATAATCCAGTTCTGTTAGTTATTGAACAGGGGATTTCTGACTACCTTCCCTGAGTGAAAGAAAGTTGCAATAGCATTTAAAGATTTCTGAATTGTAAGCTTCCTAACTTGTCTGGGGGACTTTGAGAAGTCTGAGTACTCTGCCACTGTCCAGCTAGAGATCAGCACCCCTGACTCCCATAATGGATATCTTTCTGGATTTGGCACGCTGAACCCCACAGTCCCTCTGTATCATCCAGTTCAAAATGAAACAAATCAAACAAATGAACTCTGAATCTGTGGCTTAATTTCATCTTTGCACAAGAAATGTTCAGAAGAGTTAATCATTGCCCCCAGAAGAGACAAAAACAGGTACAAGAACCTGCTAGTGTTCATTTACTTACAGTTGAGCAGGGAGGAGGCTGTAGAACCTAGAAAGACAATTTGGGTGCCTGAGGAGTGAGGGCATCCTCAGTTACAGGGTTCAGCCTCTCTTCTGGATATTCACATCCCACCACCCCACCAGCAGCTCAGTGCTTGGTAGAATCACAGAAGGGTTTGGGTTGGAAGGGATCTTAAAGCTCCCCTCATTCCAACCCCAAGCCATGGATGGGCAGGAACACATTTCACCAGACCAGATTGCTCCAAGACACATCCAGCTCGGTCTTTTGGCTTCATTGCAAAGCAGTTCCACAGCATCCTGAAAAATAATGCTGTGACTGGATGGAACAAATGTGGCACTCTTACACAGTCCTGCTGAAAGATGTTGCTTAACTCCCAAATTCCTCGCAGCATTCCTGACAGCAGTCACATCCACAGCCATAAAACCCTCCACAGCCTCTGTCTTTGAAAAAAAAATTTAATAATCAGTAAAGTTCAAGATCAGCTTGTTGTGATGAATTATTAGAGCCTGTCATCATTTTCTTGGGGGGAAAAAAAGACTAAAATACTATAATGGAACACAATTTTATGGTTTTTTCCATTTAATTGATGATGGGCTGAGTTTTTATTAATATTTCTGGGCTCCAGTGTAAGATGCTGAAAAAGCTAATATGAGATCATTGTATCTGGTTAATGTGTGTGCTTTGCAAAATTGATAAGCCCTGTCAAGACATAAATTATTTAAAATTTGATAAATGTGTTGAAATCACTGAATTTTCAAACCGATAAAGCAGAGTTATTTCTCTTCCCTGCCACACACCCCCCTTCAAACTGGGGCTTTTGTGCAGTCACTCGATGGGGCCACATTATCTCAGCCTGTGAGGCTCCAAAATCAGCACAGGGAACCCTGAGAGGTGCCCTGTCCTGCTGCAGAGGGGACACGAGTGTAAACCCGTGGGACACTTGGGCATGGAAGCAGCATAGAGTGAGGAGACCACTGGAATCCTCCCCCAGTATGAGTTTTTCACTGGTGAAACTGGGGGATGGAGGGATGGTGGTAGCCCTCCTCTCCAGCAGTGGGATAAAAAGCTTCCAGTGAGCAGCAGAATGGTGCTTCAGAGCTGTTTATTCCAACAGACCAATTCATTTCAGCTAATTGCCAAGAGTTTTTAAATGATTCCTGGCAGGGGTGAAGCTAAAGGAATGATTGCTGGTGATTGATGAATAACCTGGATAAAATTCCCAAAGCACCAGAACTATTAACTCTTGCATGGGGACACCTGCTTTTATTTAGTGCCTTGCCTACAGAGAAAGGCACCAGAGTGAGTTCCAAATGAACCCAAATTTGGGCAAATAGAGAAAATAGAGCATTTGCTGATACCAGTGTCTCATCAGTGTCAGCTCATTTCTCAAAAATAGCTCCCAGGGAATGTTATTTAACCCTGTGCTGCTCTGTCTTGGTCAGGATCGTGCATGGAAGGGGGAGAATTTGAAGAGCAATCACCATCTTTTAGAGGAGGGCACAGGAAGTACCAAAGGTTTGAAGTTTAAAACCCCATAAATATAAACCACACCACACTGATTTGAGCTGTTCTCAACATTTACGCAGCAAAAGAAAACAGTGAGATGCGCTGTGGATGGGACCAAGACTGTGTTTCTTACTGGAAAATCTCTACAGGCTAATGGAAATTTTAGGGTAACTGGGTGCCATTTTACAGCCTCTGTAATAGGGAAAAAGATTAGGTGTTTTCTCTTTGGAAATTGATGGTTTGGAGGGAATGGGAAAACACCGGTGCAGCAGAGGAGAACTCCAGCAATCGCCATCTGTTTAAATGGATACACTAACTTCCCTAAGCTGGTATTTTTCAAATACCCTACCAGCAATATTTTTCACTATAGCAATGCATTATAGTGAAATTGAAAGATGCTGAGGAAGTCGTTTTTTCCAGCATGTGCTGCATTCTTTTAATACAGATTTTTTTTATTGCCCGGAAATTGCTAACCAATGTGAATAAACAGCTGAACAAAGGCATCGGCCCTTCCTCACTAACAGCAAAATGCAGCCACTGAGGGAAGGGCCTTGGGAAAAGCGAGTGTTAGAGTCGGGTTCTCTTATATTGCAGAAAGCTTTATTCAAAACAGGGAAAAAAACTACACGCCACAAAGGTTTTACATTACAAAAGCACAAACATTATTCACGTCTCTGAACAGTGTCCCCTCGCTCCTGCTGCTGCGGCGGGCACTCAGCAGAACCGGGCGGTTCTTTGTTAAGCTCTTTTTTTACTGAATATTTGAAAAACACAACCAATTTACCACCCCGAGCCATGAGGTCCCTTCCCCGCAGCCCTCGGCGCTGACAGCTCTGTCAGCTCCTGAATCTCAGCCCTGTAATGAAATCACTGGAACAAGACAGCACTAGGATGGAGCAGAGTCAAGAACTAAGGCTGTGCAAGACTGGAGAATCCCACAGCCTTGCAAAATACTTAAAGAAAGAGGAGGAAAAAATACTCAAGTAAGATACAGCTTTCTGAAGTGCCTAGGGATCGTTGTCTGGGCCTTAAACAGGAGTATTACATCCTTATAATTCAATTCATCAATGATTTCACTTTCCTGTGTTATGAAAGCTGTTTTGTTGCCACATGAAATAACCCAGGTCACTGTAGCTTCAGGGGTGCATTTCATTATCCCATGAGTAAACCTCATTTGGTGTAACACATACATAAATAAAAGTAGCAGTAGTCTAGCAAGGTGCAATTCTGTGATTTCACCATCATGGTCTTGAAATACCTGTGTCCTGATACGTTATTGATGTGGCAAGCCTGCCTGGCTTTAGCATGTGTTAATGTTTCCCACCCTTCAGCCATCCCCAACCCTATACCCACATATTTCTTCTTTTCCTATCAGAGCCTTCAGGAAGGCGCTCCTGGGAAAGCAGCGCTCTGCCATCTCATCTGGTGTGAGAGCCCCCAGAAGAGACATACACTGAGCACATGGCTCAGTGTCCTCTGGATCTCCTCATAAAAGGCCAGGGGAAAAAAACCAAAGAGCCATTGCAGGGATTTCAATAAGCATTGCAGAAGACAAGTAGCCCTGAAGGATATTTGAGGGTGTTCTTGTGCCCTTGCCAGAGGACAGTCAGAGCTGGGTGCAGACACCAGCAAAGCCAGAATCCCCTGTGAACTGAACAGCTTCCTTTCCATAAATTTCACCTTAAAATACCCAACCACTTTTCCCTCTGACTCAGTTACTAACAGCAATGCCAGCTGTAGGTGCCCATGGTTTGAGTGGTCATTAGCATTTTAAATAGCATTTCATTTAGCCATGCAAATGAGGAAAGTTTCTGGTATTCCAGCACTGCCAGGCCCCTGGGCCCAGCTGCAATCTAGAAATGGGGCAGAAAAGCCTCTTTTTTGTGCTTGTCAAGGCCTCAGGTCAGGTTTGGGATGGGTGAACATGTGCAGCACTTCTTGCTTCATGTGAACAGAGTAGAGTCAGTTCTCTGCAGCAGGGGAGTGATTTCCCTGGCAGTGGGGATGGCCAGTGTTCTCATCATCACACAGCTGATCCTGGGCTGGTGACAGTCTTAAGAGTGGCTGAAGAACCACACATAAACATGACAGAGCTTCACCAGGAGCTTTCCATCACAGCAGAAGTGATGTTTCCCCCAGCATCATTATGGCAGTGCTATTTGGCCTGGTACAGATCAGCATCTGTCACTGTTTCCATTAGAATCTCCTATTTCCCCGGGTTCGTAGCTTAGCCATAAAAAAATATAAGATAGAGGCAGAAAGTTGACATACAAGGTCTCGGGCTGAGAGTGATCACTGTTGTCTTTTCTTCCCCCGCTTTTAATCTGAAGAAGGAAATAATGTATTTCTGCAGAGATGCACCTGGCCCACTGCATTTCCACCCAGCCATGGATTTATTTCTAGTAAAAAATAAGAGATAGGACGAGTGGAATGGCCTTAAGCTGAAGGAGGGCAGGTTTAGACTGGTTATTAGGAAGAAATTCTTTACTGTGAGGGTGATGAGGCACTGGAACAGGTTCCTAGAAGTGTCCAAGGCCAGGTTGGAAGGTGTCCCTGCCCATGGCAGGGGTTTGGAACTGAATGATCTTTAAGATCCATTCCAACCCAAACCATTCTGTGATTTTATGATTTAGCAATAGTGATGGTCACCATTCAACATTTAAGCTGTGAATGTTGCTGCTGTTCCACATTTCATCTTAATTACTGCATTGGGGGTGATCAGGAAGGACATGTGGTAGTGGGTTTGGGCTCTGGTTTGGATCCTATTGCTGCAGAACAGGCCCCAGTGAAGATTAGGGGCTTTGGAGTTTCTAATCTTTGCCAGATGATGAAATGAAAAATTGCAATTTATAGAGATAACAGCTAGATATTGTAAAAACAGAACCCTCCCCTGTGAGGAGGCAGAGGTGTAGGAGCCCCTTTGGGATCAGGAGCAGAGGGAAAAACAAGCCCAGCATTGAGGTTTCCCTCATGAGACAGGAAGCACAAAATTCCACCCCACACATTCCATGTCTGCGCTCCACGTTTTGGCTGCTTTAAGCAAACTTCCACTCCGTAATGCTGGAGAGTGAAAACCCCATCCCTGCATTAGTTATACTGGGATCCACCACCTGGATCCTGGCACTGTCAGATCAGTGATGAAGCAGGAGGTGCATTTTGCCAGGTGCCAGCAGCAGTTTGTCACCAGGGACACAGGCAGGACAACAGTGTCCTTTCTTCTCCCCATTTAAGCGTCTCTTTGATCTGTTCACACATTTTGTAGAAATAGTTGCAGCTAAAAAAGTTTTTCTTTTGTACATTAGGACAATGGTGTAAGACAGTTCTAAAAAGAACAAACCCTAAAAACACTTTCTCCAAAGCTTCTACTCAAGATTTAAAGGAGCTAAAAAGTCAGATGATCATTTCTATACTGTTGAAACAGATCTTGCATCTGACCTCTGGATCATACATTCAAGTTCTGCATTTCAGGGCTTCTCTTCTGCATTTCCAACAGGGCTTCTCTGCCAGAGAGAACAGGAAGAACACATCTGGGAAATGTGTATCTGCACTGAGTTGGACTTTTACTGAGACCTGTGTGTTTGACTCTGAAATCTTAAGGCCATTCTGTCACTACCAGAAGGAGGTTTTGCTTTCTGATTGCAGACTCAGCTTGGCCTTGTCATGGATCTTAAAACTGAGCTGTGCTGTGTGGCTGGGAATGCTCAGCACTTCTGGAAGGCTGGGCCATGCTAAGCACAGGCAGCTGAGCAGCTGAAACCAGCACACCAAAATAGGGCCGTGTTCTCTGTGTCAAACTAAGGGCACAAACGTGCAGACTAAGTTTGGATCAAATGGAAAAAGCAACACCAGAAAAGACAAATATGCAATAAACAGTTTAGGAGACAATTACACCAGCAGAACAGGATTTTAAGCCTAAAGCAGCTGGAAGGTTGTGGGGAGAGAAAGGAAGGGACTGGAAAATCCTTCTGTTCTGTTTCACTCCATCTTTTAGCAGAGGGGCCACTTTAGTCTTCAGGGTTTCCACTTTCCTCAGTCAGATATTCATCTAACAAATCTCGAGCATGGGGCCATCAACCTGTCCAGAGGTTTATCCATTTGTCCCTGTGGATGGCTCCTATTGAGGTTTTTGCATCTTCCATAAGCTAATTTGAGTAAAATCCTTGAACTTTCATAGGGCAGTAGAAATTACTCATTACAGTGGTCCAGGTGACTGATTCAGACCCTACAGATATAAAAATAAATATTAATGGTTCCTTCTGTGTCCTGGCTGCTTTGTCTCCACCCTTCACACTGCTCTCCCTTTCTGTTTCGGAGCAGGTGTTCTGTGACACCAGTCGGGTCGTGCAAGCCGCGGACGTGCTGGACTGGGAAGACAAGGATGCTGCAGAGACACTGGTGGACAACGTGGTCCATTCCAGGATCATCAACCCTTTACGCCTCTTTGTTAAGCCATCTCCAGTGCTGAAACACGGCCAGGTATCCTACTCAGACAGCATAGAAAACTTTTGGGATTGGTTGTCCAACATCACGGAGGTTCAGGAATCTCTGGCTCGAACTAAACGCAGACCTATAGTAAAAACTGGGAAATTCAAGAAAATGTTTGGATGGGGCGACTTCCACTCCAACATCAAAACTGTAAAGCTGAACCTCCTGATCACGGGGAAAATCGTCGATCACGGCAATGGAACCTTCAGCGTTTATTTCCGACATAACTCCACGGGTCTGGGGAATGTTTCTGTCAGCCTGGTGCCACCTTCCAAAGTGGTCGAGTTTGAACCATCTCCACAGTCCACGCTGGAGACCAAGGAGTCCAAGTCCTTCAACTGCCGCATCGAGTACGAGAAAACAGACCGCGCTAAAAAAACTGCCTTGTGCAACTTTGACCCTTCCAAGATCTGCTACCAAGAGCAGACCCAAAGCCATGTCTCCTGGTTGTGCTCCAAACCCTTCAAAGTCATCTGCATTTACATCGCTTTCTACAGCGTAGATTACAAACTGGTGCAGAAGGTCTGTCCCGACTACAACTACCACAGCGAGACACCATACCTGTCCTCCGGCTGACCCGGCCTGGGGCTGGGGGATCAGCTGCAAAAATGAGCATTCCCGTTAACCTTTTGGAGAAGAATATGTTTTCCTATCAGGTTAAAAAGTCTCTAAAAACTGTAGCTGTGTTTGTGCTGTATCGTAACTAATCCAGCTGTTTATGTAACAATCGTTTTCATTTGAGGCCGTTGCATTTTAGCTCTCTCGTCATTCGTAAGGGAACTGCCAGGCAGGCACGTGGCAAAAATCAAACAAAATTATGTCTGTAATGAACGTTGATCTTAAAAATCACTTTTTAAAAAACTCCATGGCAGAGGGGTTGTCTTTTACTTGAACTGGACAGCACTTAGCAGGTCCTATTTCCTTTGGGAACTTTAGGTGACAATAGAAAGAACAAATTACAAAGCAGCCTCAAAGCTGCTCATACTTCAAATAAACAGCTCTCCCACTGATATCATGAAGAATGTTACACAGAGGGCTCAAGTAGTCAAGTCTAAAAACTAAGAGGAAGTGCTAATTCTTTGAAAAAAAGGAAAGAAATCTGCATTTTTATGAGTTGTAGTAGCTGTAGGTGTTCATTGAAGTGAAGAGTGAGTAGTTCTTCCTTCAGGCTTCCTACCCATGGATATGCAATGATGTAATTAGACCTCAATGAGCTTTAGTTTATTAGACCCCACAGGTGTGCACGTGTGGTGTACATTCCTTCCTCCTGTGCCCACCACTGGGTTTGATTCCTCTCACAGAAGCACAGCCCAGTATTAGTTTTGCAGCAACAGAGAATCTGTAAATACCTGGAAAAAAGATAATCTTTGTTTAAGTCAACCTGGTCTAGTGGAAGGTTCCCCTGCCCATGGCAGGAGGGCTTGGAACTGGATGATCTTCTAAGATTCGTTCCAACCCAAACCATTCTGTGATTCTCTGAAGTCTGAACTGTACCAGGGGCTGGCTTCCAGGCAAAGGCAGCAATTATTTTGCTATCCAGTCCCCAAGCATTAAAGTGCAGCAAGGAAAACACATCACAGCACAAGGATGATACCTGAACAAGCAGCTTTCTCCTTCTTGGCACCAGTTGTTCCCTTAGCTCTGCACTGCACAACTTATGTCAAAGTATCAGCCATGACAGAGAGAGAACAATGAAAATCTATGCACCTCCACCTCATAAAGCGGGTTTGAAACTGTTAACACCAATACTCAGCCAGGCTCTCCCCTAGTGCAGAACCAGCTCCCTGCACTGCAGTTACAGCAGGGGAGGGTCCAGCCGTGGTTGTGCTTCACCAGGTGTTGTCCCACTGCACTCAGGAGTGGTTGGCTCTGGGCACGCAGGTTCCAGCACCATCCCCTGTGCTTTCCCTGGGGATTGATCGGCTGCTGCTGCCAATTTGCTCTCTCGATGTCACAGGGCCTGTGGAAGGAGCTGGCTGAGGAGGTGCTGATTGCCCCCAGTCAGGCTCGAACAAGGATTCAGGGAGTTACACACGGCTTAAATAAAGCACTGTTGAAATACTCTGGTGATGTGCACACAGACAAGTGACTATGGCAGCTGGAAGGACTCACTCATGAGATTAATTCTGATTTCCTTGGTAAAGACTCACACAAAAAAAAATTACTCTGTTAAAAATATAGGAGTAACTGGGTGATTTGTTTTTCTCTTTAGGTGACAAATTTAAATGTGTGGTTTAGTTTGATCAATAATCTAAATGTTTTCCTTCATCTTATTTCATACAGAGTCTCTCCTGGCCTATAATGATGTTTTTTTAGTTTGCCTATTCCTGTCAATTCCAACAAGTTGGTCTACTTTGTATTCTGTATAGCGTGTCCTCGCCCCAGCTGTACATGAGCTTGGATTTATTGCTATGAGTTCAGTGGTTGGTGCTTTTGTAACTTAGCTGTAAGCCATGATTTTATTGCCATGTGTTTTTACTCAGCACTGTAGGCAATTAAAAGAAAACCCTACATGCTATTTATTGTAGAGTATGTGGAAACCATGTATGTATATACACTTAAATATGTGTACATATACAGAACATATGTGTACATGTATTTGTATGTAAATAAAGAGAGTTTATTAAATCTGGCACTTGCTTGTGGCCTATTTAATTTTTGGTTTTAAATGTTAAATGTATGAAGACACAAAGTAAAACTAAGGCACAGCAACGTCTCACTGAACATTTTTGCCCATCTGGAATTTGTTTTTTTCTGGGAGATATTTAAATGTGTGCTATAGTGAACTGTGTACAAGCCTAGGCAGAGTAGGTTCAGCAGCATTCCATGATATTTGAGAAATGAAGCACATGTTGTGATGAAGACAATCATTAACTGTTTAATAATTGCACCAGGTACATTAAAAGTGAAGGGGAAAGTTTAAATTGGACATTTCCAAGCAGGAACATGCTGGGAGAGAGGGCAGCTCGCTCTGATTCAGCCCTTGCTCAGTTCCTCATCCAGAGGGGAGCTGGATTCTGCTCCTCCCTGGCTGTGGCACTTCCCTGGCTGAGGTTTCCAGGCCTGAGGAAGGCAAAGCATGTGAGAAACTTACCCCAGTCTCCTGCCATCCAGCCCTGGCACAAGGAGGCTCCTGGAGCAGGAGCGAGGGAGGGAGCTGATACCCAACTCCATCACACCCAGCAAGTCCCCACCACACTTCTTCCAACCACAATACTTTATGAATCAGCTTAAAAGCAGGTGGTTGGTTTTTCTTTCAGATCAATTTTGAAAACATCATGGCAAAAAAACCCCAAACAGTTACATTCTTACTGCAGTCAAAATCTGATTAAGAACAAATTATTTACACCCAGCAGGGTAAGCAAAATACAATGCAAAGATGACAGGCTTGATTAGGTCAGATGTCATGCTGCCCATGTAAACAAAACTAAATGTGATTTCATTTCACAAAGAACAGGCCATGTTCTTAACATTTTCCTGTGTAACAGGTGACTGTTTCAGACAAGTTTCAAATTGTTACTGTTATGGCTCTTATTCAAAGGATTTTGAAACAAAAACTTGAATGATTAAATACCATTTATAAAGTGTCATGAGTGGGCAATGACAATTTATGACTACAACTTAATCTAGAAGTTTTTTATATACAGCCTTTATTTAATCCTGAGCTCCACAAGATAGTTCTGCACGCATTTGTATCAGTGCAAATGTCATAGAATCATGGGATATCCTGAGGTGGAAGGGTCCCACAGGAATCATCAAGTCCAGCTCCTGGCCCTGCACAGGACACCCCAAAAATCCCACCCTGTGCCTGAAGCACTTCCTGAACTCTGGCAGTGACCACTTCCCTGGGGAGTTCATATTAAATATATAAAATTCTTGCTAAATACATTTCCTATTGTTCTCCCCATCCAATGGATATGCATTATAAAAAATTCCAATAAAAAGCTCATTCATGACAAACATATAAAGCCTCAGCTTCTTTCTTTAGCCAGCACTCTGTGCAGAGCTGCATGAACCATGCACATCCATGGGTTTTTAATCATTCCAACTTAAGGAAGCAACAGGGGTTTTTCTTTTCCCCCTGAAAAAGTTTGTCCTCTAGATCTTCAGATTTCTCATCTCCCTGTAGCCTCACAAGGAGCAGCTGTGGCACAGGGGCAGCAGGGCACAGAACAGCAGGGAGCAGAGCATTGAGTGCCATGAGCTCCCTGGGCTGGTTTGCTTTTTGTGGTGAATTTACCAAGTAGTGGCAAATGAACAAAGCCCTGGATGATCCTGATGCAACTGGAAAAACTCTCACAGCAACCAAGCAAGGGTGTTCCATGCAGATCAGCATCCTGTGCTGCTTTTCTTTTCAAATTGTAATTCAAGGACATTAGAATTTGCTATTTGTTTTATGCTCTGTTGACCAGCATAATCTGGATAATGTTTTATTTATAGTATAATAATGATTCGTCATTAGCACTGTCTCTATTCAAATTTGCACAGTCGAAAAGACAATAACAAGCTGCACTACACTAAGTAGCTCAATGAAATACACATCAATCAAGTAGATTTTTAGCTGTAGGGTGTCTAGTTTGAAAAACCAGACTTTGCCATTCCCATCTCTCCCCCGTGAGCACCTCCTGCACGCGTCTATCAGAGCAGCATCCTTTGTTTTGGAACGAACAAACCAAGGGGGTTTACAGAAGAGGAGTTGAATTATCGTGAAATATCCTACTTGGTGTTAAACCGTGCCTCCCTTGAGGGGTTGTTGAGCTTGGGGCTGCAAAACCTGTTCAGATCTGCAGCCAGGAGTGATGGGAACTGAACAGAGTCCACAGGACACAGCCAAGGCTGCTGCCACCAGCTCCATGGCACAGCTCTCCAGCCCCAAATACCCGGGGGGTTGCCAGTCAGAATCAAGCCCAGAGCTGTTGGTACTCTCAAGCAAGAACCCCAGGCATGTAGACTGAATTTTAAAAGGGAAAAAAAAACCACAGAAAAAGATGTAATTCAGTTTCCAACTCAGCACAAATCCAGCACCAGCTGCAGCCCAATTAAAAAGCAATCACAGCCATGGGAAAACAGTTTAGTTGGAGAAGAAAAAATCCTACCTGCATAAACAGTGGTGGGACTCTAAAATAGAGTCCAAAAGAAATATCAGCACCTTCCTATTCAATAGTAAAGGAACAGCCAACCAGGTCAAATAGAGCCTCTTGCACTGCTCTCTGCTTTTGCCCTCTTGTTTCCCCTCAGAACAGAGGGGAAAAACTCCACTGCTTCAGGGAGTTTTTAATAGATTTTCTTCATTTTATGGAAAATGCAGACTGAGATCAGCTCTGAGCACGGTGCTGATAACACCAAGGTCGTGGGTTAGACCCCACATGGACAGTGCACTTCAGAGTTGGATCAGTGTTCCTCCTGGCTCCCTTCCAGCTCAGAATGCTCTGTGATTCCTCACCCAGAAGCTGGGCTGTACCGAGGGCTCACAGGTGATGAGCATTCCCCTGTACACACAAAAAGCTCAAGCCTTTCCCAGGCACCAGGAAAGGAGGGAGGTGGAAAGCACAGAGCTGGCACTTGGGGAGACCACGGTCTCCTTTGGCTGGTCAGGAGGCCAGAACTGGAACAAGGCCTGGTGGCAGGAGTCGAGCACAGCCACGATGGAGGAGCCCCTGTGCAACAGCTGCCCCTGGAACAACCTCCCCAGACACCCCAGTGCTCTCCTGGCCTCTCATGTTCCATCCTTGGAAAACAAGGCAGCTTTGTCACCAGCCTGATCCCAGACCAGCTCCTCACATTCAGTCCTCACCCTGCTCACTTGCCCTTGGCAGCCCTACATCTCTGCCCCCTCGGATGCAAATCCCATTTCCTTGTTCTCTTGCCTCATTCCCAGACAGTTTGTGGCTCTTTCATCATTACAAGCCAATTAAGTCTTGGCTACCTTATCTTAACAGCTCCAAATAAGCTGGTGATCTTCCTGAAAGGTGATATATTATAATTGGTTCCAAATTGGCAGGAAAGAGAACAGTGTAACATGAGACTTGGAGGTTATTTGAATTAGCCCTGAAGTTAAAAATGGACCAAAAAAACCACCCCCACCCAAAGCTATCACGGTGTTTGCTTTAAACTTTTGGTCAGTGTTGCCTCCCAGGAAAGGAGACTTGGCATCTTTGGTGCTAGAGGTCCTGCTTGGAGCAACCTGGCCTAGGGAAGGTGTCCCTGCCCGTGGTCAAGGGGTGGAAGGAGAGGGTCCTGAAGGTTCCTCCCAACCCAAACCATTCCAACACTGAAATAATAAACACCTAAACAGCCACGAGAGACACATCCCAATTATGAAGTTTTAGATGGGTGGAGAGCACTTACACTCCTGCCCACGTCTCAAAAGCCCCTGATGAAATGCAACTCACACCAAGCTGTTCTAGACAATGATCAAATAGGTTCAGGTGCTCAAAACACATCAAGTTTATTTAACTTGGACAGGAGAACATGTTCTGGCTTAGCAGGAGAACTGCTCTGAGAGGAGCTGTCAGTCCCTTCTAAGCCAGCAGTACTCCTTAAAAGAAGAGGTGCTGGAAGAGTGTCTGAAGCAGGTGATGCTGAGCACTGCTAACCTGGGAGCACAGAATATTTAACACAGATTTCTAAGCAGGTAAACTAAAGGATTAAAAACTATTTCAAGTTGCCACATTGAAGATGATAAGCAAGCCTATTTATTATATAGTACTTAGAGCTACTTAATTCCAATCCACTTCTCATGTCAGATATATTTAACTGAGGCGTTTCTGACTTCAGTCAGGGAAGATTTGGATTAGCCAAAGTACCCGGGGAAAACAAGATGCCTGCTCACCCCAGCTTCAGGAAGGCAATGCCACACAGGGAGACTGATCTGCCCCGAGGGAATAACCTCTCTCTTCCACTTCCATCACTTGGTTTTAAAGTAAAAATACTACAAATACCAGGCCTACAGTCTTTGGTCACAGACAAGCAAAAACAGCAGCACAGATGAATGGTGTGTGCAAGGCTGCCCAGATCCTCGGGGTCAGCCAGGCTCGTGGGTATCCAGACATTAAGGGATACTTACATTTGGCAAAAATATAAGGGGAGAGAGAAATCTATTTTGATTCACCACCCCAGTTACCTTTAAAACAAGCACAGCCCCTTATTTAAAATATGAGTATTGAATTGTGTTGCCAGAAGCAGATTAATTGCAGCTTCCAGGAAAAAAACTCTGAGCTTATTTCACACTGACTTTATTCCCTCTTGAATTAAGTTCCTTATGCTACACCAACTCATTTGAATTTTTTGAATTGGTTTTGCATAGTATCATTTACTGATGTACTATCTTTAATTACATAACACACATACACTCTCCAACTGCATTATTAATGAAAGTGTTTTTAATTAAATGGCTCTCAGCATAATATTCAGTCATTAATTTCTCAAGCTCAGGATGTGCAGAGATTCCATTGTGATGGTCTGGGGAAGCTCTGTACTTTAGATGAGGGATACTTGCAAAGCGATAGTTTCTGAGAGAAGTTGGAATCATTATGAGCACAGAATTACCTCCTCAGCAGCTGCTGCTGCAGTTCTGCTCTGCTGGGCATTATCTGTTCTTCAGCTCAAGTGCTCCTTTTTGCTCTGCCACACTTCACCACTGGTAATTTGAAAATGCCTCTCCCTGGACTCACCGAGATTCCAGGGTGAATAATCTGAGTTATCTTTTAGGAACAATTTACACTTAGACAATGGCACTAAGGCTGCACCCACTGCAATAAAAAGCTTCGCACTCTCCTCCCTAATTATGGCTGCCCACCTGTCTCCACTCTGAACCTTTCAGTGCTCCCCGAAGTGACAAAGAACATTCACACTCCCGGGACAGGAAACTTTTTGCCCACATGGAGACACAGACACACCGGCACATCATGCAGTCATTGCTGTGAGCATCCTTCCTGCTCACCTGCTGCAAAAGTTGCCAATTATGGCCAAGAGGCACAAAACCAGCTTTTTGTTTGTTGTTTTTTTTCTGCAAACTAGCACAAATGTACCATTGTTTCACACAGAAACAGCAGGAAGACCTCTTCTCCAGGCCAGCTGGGAAAAGAAAGCCCACCAAGGCAGTCCTGTACAAACTTTTCCCTTCCTCAAAGTTCACTAGAAGAATTAATTTTCACCTCAGTTTATGCCTTCTATTTATTGATGAAAAGGAAATTCCATTTAAAATAATTCCTAGGACAGCATTTTCCAAGAAGACTTTGGAGGTCTTGGAATTAATTTTTATCTTTTTATAGAAGAGCTCAAAGGGACTGGAGAGGAGCCAGACTGCTCACTATGGTACCTGTTTCATCTGTGAATTACATGGTGAGTTCTGTCCATCCTCCACAAAGGCAACTGCATGTGAAACTGGTTTTGGATAGGATTCTTCCTAGAACTCACCATTTAGTTAGTCTCTAATCCAGACAGTCCTGGACTTTTGTTTTTGACTAATGAAGTCCTTCTCCTTAAAAAACTCTGTAATTGCTAGGCTTAAAGGCCTTTCCCTCAGTGTTAATGCACACGAGGAGGGGAGTGGCTCTTGCCCACCCCATTCTCCCAAAAGCAGAACACCCTGGGTCACATCTCACTCACCAGCCCCATCTCCTGTTGTCAGGCACTCTCTGGACTCCTCTCTCAGCTGAGCTGCCCTACAGCTCTGTCCTCCCTAAGGCTGGCCCTTCCAACCCTGCTCCTTCAAAAGAAAAAGGGGTGACACAAAACTTTACTCTGCCAAAAAGATACTTAGCATGGACATTTCAGTGGATTTTTGAGAAATTACTAATATTTTTATATGACATGATTAATGATAATATATGCCCACATTCCCAGCACTTCATATCTACATAAAACATTGTGCCATAATGAAGATAATTGAAAGTATGACTTCCATCAATATTTAATTAGCATTTGGTGCTAACTCATTATTTCGGTGCAATTAATTTGACATCTTGCTGTTTGGCCTGCACAGATTTCCTCCTAGAGGGTTGTTTTATTGGTGGGACACAAGTAACATAAGACACATGACACCTTCCCCAGGCATTCGAGGGGACTGTGAAATGTGGAGAACATGACTGACACTTTAATCTACTGCAGGATACAAAAGCACATTAAAGCTCACAACGTGCATGTGCATCCAGCTAAGGCATTTCTGCAATAGGGCAATATTCTGCTAAACCAACATTTTCAGAAAACAAACTGTACCATCATCACACCAGGCTCTTCCACGTGTCTCTGTTCAAATCCCTTTTCCAGGCTGCAGAAGGGTACACATGATGTCAGCACACAGCTCTGGGGACAAGCACCAAAGAAAGATTCTCTTTCCTTCCAAATTATTTCTGCAGTTCTTCCCAGGAGCAGTGAGAGTAGCTCTGCCCCCACCCACTCAGGAACAGGTTACTGAGCCCAGCACTCACAGCACAGCCAGAATCTCTCCCCTACTGTCACTTCCCCTACCCTCCCTACTCCCAGCAGCTGATACCTGGGGAGGGGACACAAAATAAATTCTGCAAGGTGCAAATGGGAAAGAATTCTTGGCTTACCATGTGAAAGGGACCCCAAGTCCTACCAGCCCAAATTCACTGGAAATAAAAGCACTCATCACCCTCTGCTTACTGATTATTTGATGAATCTTCTGTTCTGAATATTTGACAAAGATGTAAAAGAAACAAATGACAAAATATCAAACTGCAACTGCCCACTGCTCGCTCTACTCCCTGCTGGGGGGCCCTGGGGTGGGCAACACAAGCGCCCTCCTTCACCCCCAGCTTCACTATTTAATCCCAACTTGCAGAATATTTAATAAAGAGCTTTTGGCAGCCCCACACACGAGTGCCAGCTGTGGGCAGGTGAGCAGTGGTGCCTCGGCTCCACCCTCTGCCTCCTCCAGGGCAGCATTTCCCTCCCAGCTGTTCAAACCCTGGGGAGCTGCAGGAACAGAAGCCAATTCTCACCGGGTTTAGCCCTACAAGAAGCAAGTTAAGATTACAAAACTATGACAGCACTACTGATGGTTCTGAGGCAAGAATCTCTGCATACAGCTAAATAAAGCTTATTTTTATTACTGATGCTGTCCCAGTGGCACTGAACACTGCTGAGCCAGCCCCAGGTTTCATTCTTGCTTCTAAAGAATGAAGAAAAATATTCATTCCAGGAAAAACTTCTTTCCATCCTTGGTAATTCATGCAAAAACACAAACCAGGTTTAATGTTAAAGACAATCTCAGTGCAATAGCACCTTCCCCTACATATTTTTATTCAGGGGAATCAAGAATAAATATTTAGCTTGCTCTCTTCAAACAAGCAACAAGATTATGGATTCTTTTGACAGCACTGACAAAATAAATACAACTGTTCATAGTATGACTATGACCAAGAGTGTTGATGTAATTATTAATCAAAATGGGTGCAACTTCAAAATGCTCTTAGTTTTATACCACATGAGTATGCTCAAGAGCTGACTATTAAAAAAAAAAATTATTGGTCCTTTAAACATTCCTCCTTTAAAGTCATAAAATACCTGCACTTTTTATCTTTGTTTCTTTTTCTAGCTGCCCAGAATATTCCAATACCTTCTTGGAAAACTGCAGCCTCCTGCTGAGTGTGTACCTTGGTTACCAAATCAACACATTCTCAACACCCATACTAGTTTTTTTCAGGATAATTCTTCCATAAATCCAGTTTTTATACTCTGCTTAAATACTTCAATTACAATTTGTACAGAATATTCAGAGGTGAATCTCACTGGGGCACACTGCCCCAGTAAACACCACACATTTAACTGGGTGGCAAAACAACTAGAATGAAGTATTTATTGATTTAAAAAGTAGCTGAAACTGCCAACACTCCATTTCTTTGATGAAGTGTATCTAAAGAAAAAGGATTTTGAGAGCTACCCAAAGAGATGCTAATTTCAGACACACAGACCCCACCACTCTTGCAGGCTCCCAGAGCTGGGGCAGGTTTTGGGGTTGTTTTAATGAGTCAAATGCTGGACACCTGCAGAGCAGCACGGAAAGCCTGAGCTCCTATGCAGACAGAAAAACAGTGACTTTCAAAATCTCCTGCTACTGAATTTAAACACAAATTTTGTATTATTTCTTTGGATAAACCCCTCCATGTGTGCATGTCAGGGGTAAAACAGAATTAATTACAACATAAAGGAGGCATACAGAGACTCAAAACAAACAAACAAACCAAAACCAAGCTCTGAAGAGCAGATGCCCTCCAGGATTTACCCAGTTTTACCAGACTGAAGCTGTAAATCTTTCTCAAAGCTGATGCAGGATGAGTTGAGCTCCTTACAATAACTTTGTACCCCTACATTCCCTACCTATCCACTAAAGAGAAAACACCTTTACAGGAAAAATAGAAGACCTGGGTTATGCCCAAATTATTTATGTGGAAAGAGCATATTAAACTCCCTAATGCATCCATCTTATTCCCTTGTTCAACTGGAAATACAAAGCTGAAAATCTGAAAAACCCCAGCACCCTGAAGAAATAACAGACAAACCAGCCTCACCCACATACACAAATCTGTATTTTTTTAGAAACACTGGAGACTGAATATGCAAATTATAAGAATGTATTAATTATCATTAATCATTCCTTCACAAAGACTAGAACTAATTGGAGAAATAATTTGAGAAAATTGAAGTACATGACAGAAAGCATTAAGATTCATTAAGTTTCAATTCTCTGGTCTGTCAGCTTGTCAGAAGTAGATGCCTGCTATTCCAGCACTACTGGTAAAATACTGAGTATCTCCCTAATCTAGTACACAATTTAACCCCTTTTATAGCTTGTTCTGAGATTAACTACATCTGACACCACACATTTTTTGCTAGAAGGCACTGTCACAAGGAAATTTGCATCTCCATTTCTTTAAATCAGCAAAATTGAACTTGCTCAAATTTCACTATAAAGCATTTGCAGGTTCACTAGTTATTTTGTATTTATTTACATTTGAGAGGTGCCAGCACACATTCAAAAATCCCACCAAGAGACAAACAGCAAGGCATTTGAAGAAAAAGCTTCATTAAAAAAAAATCCAGCCTGCTCCATACCCACGCCTCAAATTCATCTTGACTGGAACAGCCAATAAATATGCAAATATTTTATGTCCTTCTATTCGTGGTTCTGCAATAATCCTCCTCATTTGAGTTGGTACAAACTCCTGGTTGAGCACAATGACCCCCAGTCCTGCTGTGAGGGAGGAATGAGGGTTTGGCAGGGTAAGAATTGCCTCGTGTGTCTGACAAGAGTAGCCCATCTGCAAGAGGGACAGGATGCACCATTTCATTGACATTCTTTCCCTCCATTTAAAAACATATGGTGTGGGCTTTACAAAGAGCACCACAGCTCTTAATCCTGGGATAGCACAAGTACCAGAGACAGGATTCAGTCTTTGCTGGAGGCAAACATTTCAGTAGCTAGTAGGTGGTTTGTTTTAAAGTTTCAATAAACACAGCTGGGTTAGAAAATTGTGTACATAATACATAAAGTTAATTTCAAAGCTTACAGAAAAGTCACCAACTTAAAAATGAAAAATATAAATAGTTTATGTGGCAATTAAGGTTAAAATAGGTCAGCCTGAAGTTAGGGTGAAATCTTAAAGCACAGAAGCTCCATTAGAATGTTTTTGCAATACGCTTCAGAATTTACCTTTTTTAACTGCAATGGCTCAGTCAACTGTGCAGGGAGAAACGTGGGAAGTCACAAACTGTAACTGCTTAAAATGCAGCACCAGTTGTCTCCATTCTGATCAGCAGCACCAAGTCTGACATGGTGTAATTTATTTTCTGCATGACTATCACTGCCAACGCATGAAACATGCATAAGTTGGGCAAAGCAGAGATTTCCACTCATTATACACGAACCCTTGATTGAAACACAGTACCTGCATGAAAATATCATTATGCTCCAAACTCTGCTAAGAATGCAAGACAAAAATGTTGGTGTCAGGTAATGTTTTCAAAGAAGGCCCTGCTCCCTGCCTGACAGGATGATGATCACCAGGTATTGCTGCAGCTCTGAGGCTCCTTCAAGAACACTTTAACCAAGAGCTCAAAGCACTCCTGGTGCCTTCTCTAGAAGCCAAGGCCATGGAAATTCTGAGGTGTTTTTTCTTCCTGAGTCTCAAAATAGCAAGTTTGTTTCTGTTCTCTGTACTCATGAGAAGCCCGATTTTACACTAAGAGCACCAACTTCACATCCTGTCCAAAATATAACTTATTGACACCCCCTGAAAAGCCATTCCAAAGCACTCAAGAATTCTCTCAGCTGAGCCTGGGTTTAGGTTTTTTTTTTCCCTTGGTGCAGTGCTTGTAATGGAAAAAGCAAGTCCTTTGCATCTCACATCTGAAATGCTTCACTCGACTCCTTTTATTTTTCCCAACTTTCTCTGAGAGTACAAAGAAGGAATCTTCAAAACTGACAACAAAAAACATATTCTTCTAGTGGAAGATTGCCAAGAAGTCTGCAGAAAAATAAACTGGTTAAGGCTAATTTTAAGTGGCAATTAATAGCATTTCCTCCATTAGCACACTATCACAATGTTAAGTGCAAAGTTATTTGTGTGCAATGGAAGCAGCTGCATCTTTAATCTAATTTACTTAATAAACGTGCCAAGTCAAATTTGTAGTGGAATGGGTAATAATCTACCTTGAATAGTAATTGTAACAAAAGCCATCTAAAACGCAAAACCATTAATACTATGAAGTTTGGAGTAGTGGCACAAAGACTCACTTTAATCAACTTTAATTTCTCACCTGACTGCTCAGGCTGCACTCAAATACTTCAACATCAAACCATCCTTTCAGCACAGGGCAGGACAGGCAATTCTGTACAGCAAGAGATGGGTTTTACTCTATCAGCCTCCACCACCCAGCTGAGGTTCAATATTTGAACTATCCCCTTTTAAAGAAAAGGCACATACAAAGGAATGGACCAATGCTGTAAAATACTTTCAGCAATATTCAACTAAAATGAGAAAAAGTTTTCTTCATGTGCTCAGTTTCCATACAAAAAACTGGAATTTGCTACAGAAGAAAGAAGGAAAAACAGGTGTTTTTTTAAAATCAATGCTCAGTGAATCAATTCTGAATAACAAAGAAAACTTTTTATGATGACAAGATAAACAACTGGGAGGAAAACCATCTTCAGAAAGGATAATATAGCCTTCTAAAAAAAGAAATAATGAAGTTTAATATTCTTTTTTTTTATCTGGAATTTGAAGTTCAGATCAGACATTTGGATTGCATAAATAATTCTGCTACCACTGGCAGTGGTAAGCAGTCCTGTTCCCCTCAGAGGTTACTAAACTGAGGGAATGTGAGTTATGCCATTGTTGATATAAGCCCCACGAGGAACCTTAGACTGGATCATTGTGGAGTCAATTAAGGGAAGCATGTTTTAAGCACACCTGGGAAATTTTGCATGTACCTACCCAGACACACACTTTTTTATAAAATAACTTACCCTGACATCATCATTTTCAGGAGTGCAGCATGCCCAAAGCCACGTGCACAGAGCAGTTTATCAGCAATCCCACAATCACTGCACAGTATTTATAACCATACTGAACCCCTGTGCTCCCCCTACAGATTCCTCTTACATACCACTTCTCCTGTAACAAATGCCAACAGCATTCCTGCTGGATGTGCTCATCAGCAGCCTCTGCTCTTTGGCAGGACAAAGGATGATGGTTTTTGATGGTGGGTGGAAGAGTAAAGCAGATTTCAAACCCACCAATCCCATCTTCGTTATCACAGCATGAACTCTTCTTCCCACCAGTCCTGACAGAGTCTGTGTAAAGGGAGACACTTCTCAGGTAGCCAAGTTAAGCTGTCCAGAGCTTTAAAGCATCAAAACAGAAAAATAACCAAGTTAATGGAGATCAGAGCAAGGCTGCAAGATGATCCTCCCCAAAAGAGGCTTACAAAAGCACAGCAGCATATTTGACACCAGACTGACAGTGCTGATAAAATACCTTTCTCAAAGCAAAGGTAGCCATTGGGAACAAATGCAAGTATAGACAACAAATAAAGACAGACACACTCTGTATAAGTAACAACTTTATTGTAACTTGATGTGCTGAAACGCAAAAATATTTTCAGCAACAAGGTACAAAAAGTATTTCACCATTAACATCAGCTGATAAAAAAAGGCTGGATGGTTTGATACGACTGTTTACATATCTGAATTCTCTTTACCATTTCCACCCCAAAACAGATCCAAGTCATTTCACTGGTTTAACTTCTAAAATAGGACTCATTGATCTTAAGCCTTCAAAAACCAGGTTACAAACACAGTGAAGTTCCTTGCAAAACACTTGAAATAGTGAATTCCCTTTACAAACATAGTCCATTTACTGTAAGCAGAAGCCACGATATGAGACTGAGTGTCTTGGCTAGCTAAGGAGCTAAGCTCTGCACTAAATAAGCTATTGACACCAGACAAAGAGGACAGGTAACATTCCATTTGTCAATTACAAAAAAAAAAAAAAAAAAAAAAAGAATAAATCAGTTAAGCTTAGGAATTTTAATCAACTGTAAAATTCAACAGAATTTGACAACATTTCAGGTAGCAGTACCTCACATTTGCAATTCACTGCCTTCTATGAAACACAGTTTCAAATACTGCACGCGGCTTTTATTCTCCCAAAGGAGAAGCCCTGCTGTGAGGATTTAAAAGGAACACAATCTCCATGTAGGTTTTCTACTGATCTCCTGTGCAAAGGTGAATTTTATACTAAATATTCAATGTTTAGAAAAACATCAGAACTAGAGTAACGTTGTGTCCGTGATTATCACGTTTTGACATACACTTATCTTGTAACAGCAAATATTATCACAATTTCACAAAAATATACCATTACTCAACTTGTATCTGTAATACTTATTTCACTTGTTTGTGTAGTTTGTACCTCAGTGAAATTGAATTTAGGAAGCAAGAATCAACATGCAACAGAGGTCAAATGTAACTTGAACTTTTCCATCTTGATTGTGTACCAGAGTATTCTTCTTCACCTTTAAAAATACGTTTTACAAAGACCTTGCACCCTGTTAAATCCCTTCATTGCAACAGTTTCTAAAAAGGCACAATGTGTTCATACTTCTGCATGCAGTAAATGGACTAGGAAATAAGGATTATTTATTGAAGCAACTTCCACCCAAAACATCTCCTTAGGAGAGGTTTGAATGGAAACAAACAAACAAAAAAAAAATATATATATATATAATACATAATAGCATTTTAACAGCAAATTGAGTCCTTATTTTTAGAAAGTCACCCTTGACAAAAACACCACACAGTCACACACACACACACGCACACACACACAGGACACATGCAGGGTTCTCCCCAGAAAAGCATGGAAGTGGTGGTTCACATCTATCTGAGAGAGTAGTGTTGGCAAGCCAAAACATGGCACCTTCATACGGCATTTTCCTAACCTGGAGGGAAAACTAGGAAAAACCCCCCAAGATTTCAGCCTGGAAAAACCTGACCATTGATTATGGGATCGTTCCTGATCTGCTGCACTTCCAACTGAGGCTTAAAGGGCAAGTTCTTGAGGTGTGGGGAATGAAACCGAGCTACTGAATCCAAAGGGGAAGGTTGTAATTACCAATGTCCCGTTCCAGTGAGAACGCTGCACGCAGGTAATCAAAGAGGTGAATAATTAGTGCACTCACTTAAGAATACAGCAACTGCTTTACCTTCTTCTCAAGATCTGAGAGAACTTGAAAACATAAATAAATAAAGTCCAACCTAAGCAGATGGATCAGCAGAGGGCTCTTTCCTGTTAGTGTAACACACAGCTCACACTGCCTGGCTCCAGGAGGGGACACTCTATGATGCAGATGACAGCACAGTGTCTGACATTTTTTTGGTACAAAGTGTGCTATTAGGCTTTAATAAAAAAATGCCTAGAAATCCTTAAGCTTTCCATCTGATTACTGTAAGTTGTTACAGAAGAACAGGCTGACCTGGGCAATCATTACAGCATTAAATATTCAAGTCACTTTGCACGTGAGCGCCGTGAGTTTTACAGTGATGAGGATGAGGAGCTGTAGTCCCAACACATTACACAGTGCAGCAAAAACATCACAATTTTGGAATAAACACATTCACCTCCTGTTGTGGAGAATGCTTATAAGACCTTATCTTAGATAAACATTTAAAAATGGATAAATCCCTGTAAATATGAAATTTGATACCTTGTCAATTATTTAAATTTCCAATTTTACACTTTAGCCACCATAAAGATTTTATAGGCTAAGAAAAAAATTCATGTTTAGAGGTTTTAATCTACAAAATTGGACTGGGAGTTTTTTTTTCCAATTTACCTTTGTAAGCAGTTTACTAGATGCCAAAGTATAAAATTATATATTCTTTCCTCTAAAAATTTAATTCAGAGCAAGTCAGATGAATGTCAATGAAATGAGGATGGAGAAACAATCTGAAATTCTTCCTCTCTCCTCCCTGCACGACTTTTTTTTTAATAGGCAAATTCAAACCCTTATGGAAAGACACTTATAAATTAGCTGAGATCTCCTCCCATTCCCCACTGCAAAACCCAAGTCTTCCCCCCCGAAAAAAAAGAGAAATACAGCATATTATCACTATTACAGTAAACTCAATGCAATAACTCAGGGAACATTTAGAGTGTGCACTACTGCAGACTTTTCCTCCCAATTGTAAACAAAGCTATCAAACACTGAGGATGTTGATATTAAAGCTAAGGTTCATATAATAAAGAACTGGCCCGTGACAAGCAGTTTACAAATGTTTCATCCTTTTCACATTATGCAGAATTTCAATACCATCCACAATGCTAGTACAATAACTGAAATGCAAGACTGAGCAAGTCTCTGCTTGCAGATACCATCTGACATTTCAGGGAAATACTCCTCGATGTGTGCACAGCCTCCCCAGGTGTTTGTGGGAGCCATGCACGTACGTCAAGATGGGAAAAATCCCCTCAAAGTTTTTACCATTCACATGCCTTTTTCAAATAAGTGAAAATATTTTGTTACTTAAATATGAAAGCTCGCAATAGCCACCTTCAATTGGGTCTTAAAAAGACATGCCTTTCTTTTCTAACAAAACTAAATCCCATGTGGCTGTGGGCATCTTAAAATGTATCTAAAAAGTTAAGCCACAATTACCTGTACCTCATTAATTCATCAAAAGCAAAATATATATGTACCACACAACATACAAAAGTTACACATTAAAAGTGCATATTCAGAATCCATTTGGCCCATTTCCTCAATTTACATTTGGTCATTCTATGCATCCTTGACTTTTCTATGCAACCATACACTGGGATATATTTATTCCATATACAACACTATTCCTTTTCACAATGAACTCTTTCACCTCTCGTTCAGTTCTGCATTAAATGTAAACTAATGATGGACCATTAAGAAACACAAGCAAAAGGTTTATTCTGTGTTTCTTTTCACCGCTTGGACAGCTTTGACACACACACAATAAGCATTACAAACTGTAATGAAAATACATTTTTGGGCCAAACCATTGCATATTTGCCCCCACAATGAAAAATAAATTATGTTCAAAGCAGTATATTGCCATAAATAGCCTGTAGGCATTTGCTGAAGGTAAACAGGCTCTCCCTATATTTAGCACTTGCCTAGGGTACATGATGTGCCTCTGGTTCAAGTGCTTTTGAAGAGAGGCCAGTCAAAACCTTCCAGTTAGCACAGGACCAAACTATAATCTTTTTCTTTTCTCTTCTGAAAATAATGGAAGATCCCTTTCAAAAATTAATCTTCAGTTATCAGCTTTACTGCATTATGGAGCTAGTGCAATCCTGCAGAGCCTAGTCAAAAAGACAAGGCACATTAAAAAATAATAATAAAAAAATCAAGATATATTAGACTATATGGACTAGAGAGTCATTGAAGATAATTTAAGGCCTTTCAGTGAATTAGAGTAATCAGTCTAATTTAAAGCTGAGGATTAAACCATAAATTATCCATCTGAAAAGCAAACAATAGGCTTTTTCAGCTTCTGTTCTGTGGACAAGGATAACAAAAACTCTTGTTATGGTTTGTGAAAACACCTCTGGACAAGGAGGAGTGGAGTCAGTCCAATTTCTCTAGAGTTCATGGAAGATTTCAGGACTGTTTTAGCCGCTTGCGTGGAATGCCAAACTGTGGACACTGTGCAGACGCCAGAGCGCGAAAGGCCTCGGCTACTAAGTGAGGGTGGGAGTGGATCATGGACTTCCAGCCTGCAGTTTCCATTATGTCTGTTGCTTGGCTGAAAACAGAAGCATTAACAAGAGTCACACAATTTTACAAACCAAATGCACAGTGGAGAAGAGCAGGCAAGGCAGAAGTGCTGCAGAAGGGCAGTCAAATATTGTGGAGCGGACTGGGGATGCCAGTGAGGGTGCCAACAGAGAGAAGCAGCAATTTGCAATTTGGGTACAGAAATATAATCAGATTTGGGACAAAAGGTACTTGTTCTGCCCTACACAGTACCAGCCAGACCTCAGCTAGAGAACTGTGTCAAAATAACCACCTTGAAATTGTTCAGGAGAAACAATAAAGAGGAAAACTAGAAGAAAATGAGGTCTAGTGCAGAGATTAAAAGCAAGGGAAGACACAATAATCTCATTACATAAAAGGGCATGCTCAATTTGGGGAGAGAGAAGGATGACAAGATGAATCAGCTGAAACTGCAGCAAAAACGATGTAGTTCATCTCCTAGAAAGAGCCATGAAGGCAGATTAGCTGGCTGGCTCCAGACCCCTTGACTGGGAGTCTGCAGTCTCAGTACCAGTGGAGAATACTGAGAATATTCACTCTTTTTTCAGTGCAGATGATGGGCAACATTCAAAATAGCTTTCAATGGCCACTGCTGATTTTTAACTAACACAAAAGCAGCAACAGATTTCACCAAATATCACATTGACACCCAGGAGATTAAAAAACAATATATTTACTCTATGTATGTATTTACTTTTGGGTGAAATAATATAGAAAAAAAGCAGAAAATTCACTTTGCACATGAAGAATATTATATTGGTTGTGTTGCGTGTCATACTGACACAGAATAAATTTGTAATTTGGAACTAATATGGGTCAGTCCCAGGTTCCCATTGCTGTGCATTTTTAAAAGCCTTTCATGAGCACCCTCACACTGTTTCAGTAACATTATCAAGCAGGAAGTGATCGGCTGACCTCTACACCACATGATCTCTAAAACACCTTTGGCAGATTTCTAATGCAAGTCTTTCATCTGCTGCTGCAAGGTAGTGAAGGTAAGGGCCTTGAGAAACAATACCAAAGTTCAGATTCCTCAGTGCCTAGAGTCAGTAAATTAAGCCAGGCCCTCTCATATTATTTCCCTGAATTACTGTAGATGTTTTAGCTGAAGCAAAGATGACCAGCATGTTAACTAGCAAACATTCAAGACACAAGTCAGCTCAGGGACTTCCAAATCATTTGAGAAGAAATACATCAAGTAGTTACATAGTTAGGATACTGACTTATCTCTATTACTGGAATTTTACTATTTACCTTTCACCACCCACTTCTTTTCCACATCATGCTCGATCATTATGCCTGTGGAGCCTTTTTTTTTTTCAAGGAGAAACAATAATTTAAACTAAGTGGTACAACACAGCCTTTAAGTTCTCTGGAGATTCTGATGGTAAGAAATAAGTGCTCTCCTGCCCTTACACTGTTTGAACCTACCACCAGCTATTCTGCAGCTGGCTGTCTTCCACTCCGTGATTCACTTGAGCTGCTGCAATCAGTGCCAGAGCCTGAGCCACACAGTCTCAACCTATTTCCAGTGTAGGCAGGAGCCCTTAGAGTCAGAGGGACCTGACTGACGAGTTGTGTGGCCTCCAGAGCACTTGTGCTGGCATGTGGGAAGATGCACAAACCCATCCCCAAAGGCAAGACAGCAACTGCCCTCCTTTCTGTGGAGCTACTGCAGGCTCAGACTGACCCAAGCAAGTCTCAAAACCACACTGGGGTTATCACTCCTCCAGGCACAAACCTGGGTACTCATGGGAATGGTTTTCTCTATAAAGGCTGCTTCCATCATCTCACAGCACTCTGCCCCTGGGAGAGGGCATGAAAACCTGCTATTGTTAGGATCTCACACCGGAGAGCAGGTAACATTGCCTGTCATTTAAAGGGGGAGTCACAATCAGAACTGGGGTAGCATCTGCTGAATCCTACTTTACTTACAGTCAGTGACAGGCCTCAGTAGTGTGGAAATGAAGCAACAGTTCTTAAGATCTGCAGTCTACTTAGCAGTGTTTGTACAGAACATCGTGGGGCAGGGAAACTTACTTGCTATTCCAGTTTTTCCCATCTTTACACCCAAGTTGTCTAAGAACACTGCACCTGCAAGAGAGAAGTGTGCTAATATTGCAAAAGTACACCAAGTATAAAGAGAAATATATTTAGAGTCTCATAAGTAATACTTGCCTGTTAATAAAGTCTATTGCTTGTGCTTTTAGCTGTTCAGCGCTGTGCAAATCTGCGAGGATAAGAATGTCAGCAACATTTTCTACCGAGAGGTTACTACAGAGTGCCTCCTCACACATCACCTTCAGCCGTTCCAGTGCATACTGGAGAGAGAGAAAAACTGCACTAATCATTCCTCAAACTCATTCCTTCTCTCCTCATCTCTACACTTCTTAAGAAACTTCCAGCCAGGCTTGGTGCCACCCAAGCTAAACATCAAACTGCTTCCCCACAGGTACTGCACAGCACAATGTGCTGCATGAACACTTCTCAAAGGTAACACAGCCATTACTTGACACAAACTACTTAAAGACCTTGCTGACAAAGTTTTTATCATAACAACAAAAAATAATTCATTCAGAAGTTTGCATTTCACTTCAGCTTGGTGAGGAGGAAGAGCAAGGAACCAAATCAGCACTGAACAGGTTCACATCTCTAAGGGGCAAGAACTGATACAATAAATACATTGATTTAAACAAATTTAAGATTAGCCCAAACCCATCTCTGAATTTCCTTATTTCCCTCATACCTTTGATACAGCCTACAAGAAATTTGATGGAAAATAACTGCATTCCCATATTACATTCTGCATGAATAAACTGTGCTTCTTTTTTGAAGGATGTCACAGTCTGAACAGGTTTTATTTTTATTTTCTGGTATTGCAGACAATCATATAACTCTACCTTATAACAGTCTCTACATTTATCAAATATGCCCTGAATCAAGGCCAGCATTCAAAAAAAAACCCTAGTTGCTGAGCTGCCATAAATCCCTTAATTTTAAAAATCATAACAGAAAAAGCATTTTGAAGAGCTACAATTTTAAGACTAGACAAGATCCAAACAAAGAAGAGATGAAAGATTAGAACTATTACATTTGCAGGGAAGACAAAAAGATGAAAGTTATAAAGTAGCAGTACTTTAGAAAAGTACTTTAGGAAAGCACAGTTAATTCAAGAACTTGGATAAATCTTCCTGAAGAAAACAAAGATCTAGTATACATTTTATTCAAAACCAATTTTCCAAACAATATTAATGGTCTCCAATTTCTTAAAAAATTTGATGCTAATACCTGAAACACTTCTCTTTAAAAAAAAAAAAAGATCTATCAGTCTTCTACTGCTAAAAAATGTCTATTCTTTCCTATCTCACTTCATTTCTCATGCTTCTCAGGTTTTAAAAAAGCAAAATATATATCAAACATTTTAAATAAGATTAATAAGTAAGAATAAATAATTAAGATCTACTAAAATCTAAAATAAGGTATTTTTTTTTAATCACCATTCCCCAAGCAAAGACCAGGTTTGGGAACTTTGGAGTCAATTACTTACTTTGTCTGCAGCTGCCAACAAATTGTCAGCCATTTTTTCAAGGTTTGGTGCTTTTCCTGTGTAAATGAATCTCATCATTTCTTTAAAAACTTCAGGGTCTACATCATTTATTTCTACACGATTCTAGTAAAGAAGAAGAATAAAAAGTATTTGGAATTTAGCTCCAATTTCAAAGTGAGTATTAAATATCATCTGCATGCATGCTACACGTTTTCATTCACCATACATCATACAAAATCCTTACAAATTTAAGGTAACATTCAACAATGTTAAGCCGAAAGCAATCAAAGAAGCTCTCAGAAGTCAGGTAGAAATCAGCTGGAAAAGCTTCAGCAATAAAAAGTAATTGCAATTTTTTTCCTAGAAATGCATAACTCTGGAGTCTGTCACACAGACCCTACATAAAAATCAAGACAGTTTCAGGAATATTTAAAAATGTTTCCAACACAATGTGTTTGGACTATCAGAAGTCAGAGCAGCAGACAGAACAAATTGAGCCTTTCTTGGCTCAACTTAAACTGAGTCAACACAGCTCAGAATCCAAAAAGCAAACACGCAGAACTGACATCACACAGCTGAAGGTTGCCCTAATACAACAGTGGCACTGCAAGCTTAACCAATCCTGCAACAGCACTCCCTGTAAGCAACTAATAAAGTAGGAAATGATGTCAAAGATGTAGAAGCAAACACCAGACTTTTGAATGGAAATGCCAGGCACAGGAGATGTACATGGTCTGGTTTCCTGTCAGTATTTAGGAGTAGGGCTGCACTGGAGATCCACTACTAACATGAAGGCAAAGGCTTGGCAAGGCACATTACTCCAGCTGTGACATGCTTGCATTTCTTTCAGAATAGGAACCTCAATAAAATGCTCCCAATATTCCAATTCCACCTGGGACACTTTCCAAACTGGAGAGGTGGTGGGAAGGAAAGTGACCCTCAGTTGCAGCACAGCACCACGTTCACCTGATGCGTTTGTGCACACAAGTGGCATCCTGCAGTTTTCAAGACCAAATGATGATCATCTATCATAACCCTTTTGTGAGGTGATTAGTTCCTCACCTTTTCATGGATTCTGCCTATAACCAACCCATTTTGATAATTCTTCTTCAAGAAAGACACAAACAGCTCCACTGTGGGAGACATCAAGTGCATAAAAGCAGAAGCAGCACTCTGCTGATTAAGTAACCACCCATCCAAAACACTTACACAGGTCAAGTGCCTACAGAAGTGAATGAAAAGAAGTGTTCCACTGCCTGAGGGCCTAATTCCAGTCCTAATTCTTGTTTCTTGGTTACCATAAAAAACACTTTAATGCTCTACAGCAAAACCTGAGTCAAGTCAATCAGCTGATAGGGAGATACAAACTGAGGCACAAAGGGTGCAGAGATCACCAGGTCAATACACCAGTAGCTAATGTTTAAAAATATTATCTAGGGCACATACAAGTACCTGAAAGAATCCAAATCCTCCAGCAGCTCTCCACTCTTTCTACACAAATTCCCTCAGAACTCACCAGGAGAGGTTCCTCCTGCCTTCATGCACCGTAAGAACCCTCATCCTCCTCAATATCCTCTATCTCAAGTTTTCTGCAATGTCTTCCTCTTTCACAAGGTACAAGTATTTACACATAGCATTTTCAGTGAAGCTTACCTTTTTGCTTTCCTCCATTTCATGTTCAAACATTGCATTAAAAACTGGAGATCGTGCTGTATCAAGAAAAGTAAATATTAAACAGAATCAAATTTTAAACTTATAGCAATTTAAATTACAAAATAATAGCATATACAAAAGTAGAAAGTACCTGCAAGGACAGATTTATGAGCTTTGAATTCTTGTCCTCCTACATAAAAACTGCAATCTGTAAATCTTGTTGTTTCCCAGAGATTCCCTAAATCTTCTGCTAGTCGACATTCAGGTACCTTCAAAGTGTTTGTATTAGACTGTCCTGATATATTTACTGAGTCTTGGACCACGCTTACCTAACAGAAAATCACAGCAAGACAACTCCTTCATAACTGCATGCCAACAATTATTAAATCACAGTACCTATTGCTAGAATTCCAACAATTCCAAAGCAAAGCAAAAAACAGTAAATCTTCTGGCATTAGGCCAGAACCATAAACCAGTGCTTTACAGTTTACTTTTAAGCAACATAAAACAAATAGGTCTTACTTAGAGACTAATATTGTGTACTTATCCAACCAAAACAGAAAGAGAGAGCACAATACCACATGCCACCTAACAGAAATGCCAAAGTAAATAAGGACAGATACAGTTCTTGGAAAACTAGTGGGAACAAAAACAAGTTAATGCTATTTCAGAGTTGAATTAACAGGTCAACACACATCTGAGTAAAATATACACAATATAAAATTCTATACAGATCATCAGGATCACATGGTCACAGAAAAGTTTCAGAAGAACAATCCATATAATTTTTCAATAAGCTATCCCTTATTGTACTGGCAGTTAAGTTTATATATAACCTGCAGTGTGACAATGCAAACTAAATGCACGAAAGAGCTCCTTCATTATTTCATTTTCCTTAGTCCAGGAATCACATGTAATTGGTTTCCAAACAAGATTAAAAGCCATTACTTTCAAAATACAAGATGTAGCAGGTAACTTCAGTAATGAAATGCATGCTCACAAGATGTAACTTCTGTACAGAACCAGTTAAGAAAACTGAAATATGTGCATTTGAAGTGAGTATTCTGCCATTATTCCCTATGTTTAAGTCTTTCATACAGGAACTGAACAGGACAGCAGCACTCCTTGCTGCTTTTTCAGTTATCTTCACAAACTAAGTCCTTAGAATCAGTGTTAGTAAAACAGAAGAGTTAAGCAGGTTTTGCTTCTCTTGTGTGAGATCACAGACTTGAGAATAAAACCTTTGTAAGGAGCCATATTACAAGATCTTGATCACTCCATCTCCCAAATACAGAAAATTAAGATTAGATATTAAGAGAAAAAGCTGATTCTGTTAGGATCAGGGCTTTGGTTGATTTCCAAAGGCATCTGGAATAAATCTGGCATAAAGCAAAAACAGCACAGCTCAGCTTCACAGAAAGTTGGAGCACTGCAAACCAAACTCCAGACCAGAAGAGGAGGAGGATGATCCAATTATGACAGCAGCTTGGGGATTTGAATCACTGCCTAATTCCCTGTATCATCTCATACCCCCTTGTGAATACAAGAAATTCCTTTATATTCTTTCACCTTAAAAAAAAAAAGAAGAAACCCCAAGCACAGCAAAATTTCCCTTTCACTGTTAGACTGTACATTTACAACAAAGAAAAAAAATCTGTAGAGCTATTTTCCAGTTTTCATACACACAGTGATTTCAGGAGATATACATACACACAAAGGAAGTTTTAGTTTAGCCAAGCTCATCTTCTGTTTCCAGAGAAGAGTTCTGCTTTTCCAGAGCCTTGACTCAAAGTTCATGGTCCCAGTTGTCCACAGAGCATCCTCCAGTTAGCTATAGCGCCTAGGGAAAGTCATCTACACACCCTTTATGTGCACTTAAACTGATCTCTGACCTTCCAAACTTCTGTTTTAAATGGTTTCTAATATGTATTGAGAGCTGTGCAACACAGTGATTTCCTACATATTTTTAAGATGTAACCCAAGCAAAGTTTTAATTTAAATTTCCCCTGCCCCAGTGACCTGGCATGTATTGTCCTTTAAAGATTCTAAATACAAAAGGATTGCAGGGGTCTGATACTTTATAGCTCACTTGTCCAACAGGTATACCATCAATCAAGTGCATCCTCTTGTTATTTTTATTTTATTTTAATAATGCTGAAATCAAATCAAGTTAATTCCATATAACTATTGAAAACTTGTCAACTTAAACAAGTTCTGTATGATGACACTTAACAAGGATAATGCTCATGATTTTTTTGATTTTGAATCTGTGGTGATCTAATGGTAAGGGTGATATAAATGACTCCTTTGACTACTAAGGCAGGTATGAGATGTATGAAAGCAGAGAATATGCAATTCCATTAGCAAATGGAACACCTGCAATGCTTCAGTACTTTTAAGATTGTATGGAAAGGGAGAATTCAGTCAAACAGATCAGTGTGCCCAAAACACTGAAGTTGTATTTAATCACTAGTTGTTGCTGGCAGCACCAGACTTTACAAAGTATTAAACTTAAGAGTCCTTCAGGTCCAATCCAAGGGCATATCCAGCTGTTCTTTAGAATCTCTGGCAATGCAGAATAAGTCTCTTTGTTCCCAAAGACAACCAAATAATCTTCTTGCAAGCCAAGGGGAAGAAGGACCAAACAACAGTGAGTAATCAGTGACCCTCACTGAATACCTGCTACATCTGACAAGTTTTATCAAGCCAAGTGCAATATGCTGAAGAAGTGGTAAGTCAGCTTTCCAAACAGGAAACGAGTAGGAAGGCAAAAATGAAAATTAGAGCTTAAAAGTGAAGTTATAAAAGGACATAAACTTCAGGCTTGTCTTAGTTCAGGTCCTTCAAACAACACCTGTCATTTCTAAGGACAGCTGAAGAGCTGGTATCACACATCCAAAGAAAGAAATTCTTAAAATATTTGGGTTTCCAAGTTTTTCCTTCACTCTGAAACAAGCCAGAAGTTATTTTAACATACTCACTGTGAACAACTAAACATTTTACTTCCTTCCACATTTAAGATCAGGGTAGGTCCAACACTTTACAAAAGCCACTCACATTAAAGCACCAAGACATTTTGTAGGGAAACACAGCTAAATTCAGTGATTAGCATTAGAATTTAAATAACAGCATTTCTCTGTGGAAATTCAGTATTTCTTCTACTTATATTTTTTAAACAAACCTATTCTCTAAAATTAGAGAGTGATCTATTCTAAAGCCAAATGCTACTTTTAAAAGCTGTTCATTTACATCAAAGTGTTCATTAGGAGGACAACTTAAGAAGAGAAAATACTCAGAAGTATCTTTACAGAACCATAAAACACTTGTTATATCTGCTTTTATCACCCAAATATTTGTATTCATAACAAATTTATCATGCAGCTAATTTAACTTGTCTAAGTGAAAATAAGATGCACTATATTTGCAATATCTAGTCTCAAGGGCCACATTTCAATTATTCTTCCTACCCAGCATAATGACATATAATTAAATTGTAATCTTGCCAAGACAATTTTACACATTTCCTGTAAATACACAGATCAAAGCAAACTTATTAGCAGTTAGAGCATCTATCATCCTCCTAAGTCACTAATCACTTTATGGCAGCCCAGATAACCAGCCAATGTATATTCAACATACACTCCTTACACTGCTACTTTCTCTGCTTTCCATTTTTAACACTGAGTAAGCTTTATACTGAAATTTAATATGAAAATTTAGGTTATGAACATAAATGATATTATAGAAGAAGGGACCCACAATGCACCATGAAGTTAAATTTATACCACAGCTCTCAGTATTAATTTTCAGTATAAAGCACATCTTCTACAAGATATTTGCACTTGCTCAGAAAACAAAATGTAACAATTAGTCAAAAAATAAAGTGTTTAATTTACTGGAAAGATCTGTTCATTGGTTAAAGCCATATCAATATAGGTTTAATATTAATATAGTAGATATTAAAGAAAAATAGATTCTGACAATCAGTTGAGTTTTCTTTTATAATGTGAACCAGTATGTGAACATTCCCTTCTGCTAATCCAGTAAAAACCAATCTTCTAATTCCAAACACAACTTCTTTAAATACAAGTGACGAGTAAAACAGCATTTCTGTAAACAGCACACACCAGCTACCTCTGGCATAAATAATTCTACATTCAATTCTGATGTAACTGTGGCAAATTCATGGGGAAGTCCAGCAGTTTACAAGTGATCAATTCAATATTCTACACTTCAGTGTACAAGCACAAAAAGAACAATATGCAATGCAGACAAAGCAATGTATATTTTACCAAGCTTATAGTTTTCAGAAGACAATTTTAGAGTATGTTACTGTTAAAATCAACATAAATACTTATTAGAGCAGAAAACATTTAATTTAAACCTCTATTACTTAAAAACTAATACCCACCTCACAGAATAATGTAAGCTTGTCATCTGGTAGAAGACCATTAGCTTCATCTAGTAAAAAATCTCTTCGGATAAATTTCTTAAACCCCCAGTCCTTGCCTTGCACAAATCGATATGCTCTTTGGCTTTCTGATAAAAAATTGTGTACAAATACAGCAAGTTAAAGGAAAATAAGAACAAATAACACCTAATTCCACATCAAGACTAAGTGTTAATAAAAAATTAATTGGTTCCACACATTTGGGTCACGTGTCACATTTCTAGAAAACACAGAACTGATTAAAACCTTTTTAATATTGTAATAGTGTTATTTTATAAAACACTTGATAGAACTTAGCAGAGCACAATTTGTAATTCAAACCCTATTCCTTACATCTCTCAGGCACCATCCAGCACAAAGAGTTTCTCAGTGATTTTAAGAATGCCAATGTGTCAAAACAGGAATTGTTCAGAGGGAAGCACCATTAAAATGAATTTGTCACCACAAACCCATCCTGACAACGCTCTGCAGTTGTCATAACAATCTGGTTTGACTTCTTCCAAAATGGAAAATCTTGTTTCACAGGTTGAAATTAGTTTGAAATACAGTAAAAGCATTAAAATAGCAAAACAGAAATGAAAGCTTTCAAATACTAAACTTTTTTTGGTCATAAAAGATATTAATTATATTTAACTTTTGGCCCTAGTTATTAGAATTATTTTTTTCAATCCATCAGATTTGCTGTGACCAACCTTTTTTTCCTAATGTTCACAGCCAAAAAAGAATTCCCACAGTCATCTCAGTGCAAACACATGTAAATTCAGTAAGATCACACATTTTACATGGTTGGTTGACTGAAAAGTGGCCACTTGCTGCCCAAATTAAACCACAGGAAAGAGCACCATATACTTTAGTAAAATACGGGAAAGAGGTTATTTGGGATTGTCTTTGAGAATCTAAGTAGACTAAAACACATTCAGAATTAAATTTAGGAAGATTGTTCAAAATGAAGACAGCAAGAATACTGAAATAAGAGCACAGGGGGAAGTGGGGAGGGATCTTATGAAGAGTTCTTTAAGAAAGAACTTTTCTTTAATTCCAAAAAAAAGTTGGGCAAAAAACACATCACCATCCCATTTGCTGTTTGCAGAGATGCTTCAACCTTCCAGAGAGCACTTTAGAAGTTTAAGTCAGAAGTTTGTAATAAAAGCAAAGTGTTTTTCATGACAGAATCTGTTAAAATATCATTCCTTCTACAGCCTTCAAAATAAAGCCATCAGCAAAGCCAGACTTCCCTACACTATTGACCTTGGCAGCACCACTGGAACACGCTTGAGCATGTACCACAGAAAACACACACGTGTCACACGCTGCCCTCACCTCCAAGAGCTGGAAAAATTACATGCAGAACAGTTCTTCACTAGGATTTATATCAAACAAAATACTCTGTAGAGATTTTCATTGTATTTTCAGAATACACTGAAGAGCACCCAGGAGCTGACACTGCAGGAGGTGTGAGGTCTCTGTCCCTGTTCCCTCACCACACTCCTGTATCAACAACCCCTTGCCCATGCAGAGCACAGCAGCAGAGGGAAATGCATTCACTGAAGTGCAGTGTGGGCTTTGAGGGCAGCAGAACAAACACACATTATTCACATCTGAAAATCTGTATACCAAGGAAGAAAATCACATTTAAAAAAATATTGTCTAGCTTTTTCAGCATCTGGATTAGCATTTTCACACTTTCACCAACTTTTAACCTCATTATATTGAATTAAAAAAAAATAATAATCAGGAAATAAGGTTCCCAAAAGCATTCAAAAATTTCTTCTCTAGATTCAGCCCAATTCTTTATTCTGTAGACTTCGATTTTAGTCTAAGCAGCAACAACCAGTGTTAACCCCCAAAATCAAGAACCAAAATTGAGCAGCACAAGAGTGCAAATGTATCTTTCTTCTAAGAAAGTAAAAATGTTAGTTCACTATATGTTTTATACACAGCTTCATCCCTTGAAGCTGCAGCTTATGCATGAATTATCAGTTTAGAAGGGACACTGGAAGTGGGGCATCATTTTCCTGTCTCAGTAAATACACAGCATCTACAGAAGCAGATGGCAAATGGCTGGAGAGTCCAAGAAATAAGACTTCTGTTGGCCATTTCCCAAAGTGAAAAGATATTTGTAACTCCTGTGGTGCCAAACACAGCACAGCTACAATTGCAGGAGCTGAAGACACACCCACTCATGGGATTTTCAGCACTGCAGTGGATGATGAACCAGCAGAGCTGATGGGACAGGATTTGGGTGTTTGCTCCAGATCTACTGTCAGGAACAAACAGGTCACTGGAGATCAGGGTCCTGAGGGACAACAAATCAACAAGAACCCACAATGAACCCCTAAGGTGAAAAAAGGCCAGCAGGACGTGGCTAAAGACTAAAATACATTGCCCAGATAAGCTGTGGAGTGTCCATCCTTGGAGACCTCAAAGCACCACAAGTCCCAAGCAAACTGCTCAGGCTGACTGTGCTTTCAGCAGGGGGCTGGGGCCAGCCAGCCTCCAGAGCTCCTGTGCAAACTCAACAATTCTCTGCTTCTTTAATTATCTCTAAATAGTTTTTGATGCAGTTTCACATTTTATTACAAATACCATTGCACTCCTGGACTGTGTCAAGTCCAAATGTATACATTCTCCAACTGACTCCAGCTTTGCTCATATAAGCTCCAAAAGCAGGAAGTCTGCAGGGACCGAAGAATCCATCACCATCAGTGTAAAAGGATTAGTGGAGTTAAACATGCATATGAAACATATATATTTACCTTCCTTAGCAAGAGCCCAATAATTTAATTTTTACACTTGAACCATTTCTGTGGACTTAATTTTGAGATTACAAGTGGGCCTAGGTACTTAAGGAAAAATAGCATGACCTTTGGGTATAAACACTGCAGAACTACAGATGTTTGGTAAGAAATGCAGAACTTGCAACAAAACAGGACCTGAAACACCTCTTAAGTCCTGGAGTAGAAGAAAGGAAGAAAAATAGATATTCTTCATACACAGGACTTGCAGCAGAACAAATTCAGTGCAGATCAGCATTGAATTATTCATTTCCTCAAGAATCCCAGCTTTCCCAAAAAGCATTTCCAAGGAAGGTTGTGCTCACAAGTATGAAACTAAAAGCCTTCCATACATTTTTCATATCAACACAACAATTAAATCACCAGTTATTTCAAAGTCTTCTAATTCCTTGGGTACACAGCACAAGTTTTTAAACTGATTACAGTGTAGATCAGCTGAAATAGACCAAAATATTGTAAAGGATGCCTAAAAAACCCAGCCAAGTCTGCTTATCCTATTTAACAATGGAAATCAAACACTTCCACTTTAGCTACAAATAAGAAAATATACCTCTGTTAACAGGAAACAAGAATAATCTGCAGAAAAACTAAGTGACAAGGACCTGGAGTGACAGCAGTTGGCAATGTTCTGTAATTTATACTGCTCAGGATGGAATTAACATAGCTCAGTGATCAGAAACAGGCGAAATATGAACAGGATTTTATAATTACGTTTATAAAAGGAAATTAAAAAAAGTTACTCTAAAAGTTTATCTCAATATTAAATTCTGTTCTCAACTGAAAAAAAATTACATTGCTGATGATGTTCTTACAAAACCACATTAATATTCCCTTACCCATTGCTTTTGTTTCTTCTCTTTTAGCATTCAGCAGGGAAAATTTGAATTTTGCTCTGACTTCACTTTTTGGACAACTGACTAAAAGCAAATACAATGATAAGTAGTCTTTGCTTTCATCATCTAATCCCTTTGGATTCACTCTCAGGCACCTGAAAATAATGAAGAAATCGTAATTTTTAAATGGCACCCAGAATAAATTCAGAAATACTTTTTCAAGAGATAGTAATAAATGCTACTGAAATAAATGTTTCCTTTGTGATTCCTGACATGAAATTAGAACCAATCCATACCTACAGTAACCCTTCAAGAAGTGTCCAAGTTTTAATATTTATTTGTAATTTAACTTTATAATTGTTGTTAGCAAAATAACCCCAAAACAAAACCAAAGCATTTGCTCAAATAAAGACCTTACCACTTCATTTTGTCATTTGGCCCTGATGAAAATGTAGAACTCTTTAAAACTTCACCCATTTCTTCACGGCAAAAACTGAAGTTATTAATGGTCCACATGTATGAAAATTTTACTACTTTAACCTGAACAAAAGATCAGAAAATGTTAAGAAAATTTAACTTTCATATCAAGCATTAGCTATGAGAACTACTTAGATTGTCAGTTGTATTTTTTTCAATATGCCAATAACTTTAGGTCTTTTTTAACAATTATTATGACACTAAGAGAAAACAAAACCATTGGTATTTATGTTTATTACCTGTGTGTAACACCAGCTTTCAGCCACAGGTCCACTGGACATCTCCCCAGGAGGAGGTGGGGTGGGAACCCTTGACATTGCCACTTATTGCAGGTTTATAGAATCAAGAGAGCAATCCAAGCTTCAGCAATTCTCCTAAAAAGAGGAATTCATACATTTTGTTCACACTTTTTAGGTGTGGGAAATACAAAAACTCTTATTACTGTGTTTATTAAATGATGCATCTAAAAATTAAACCTGAAAAGAGGACAATGGCTCTGCTGGGTGTCACACATTAACAACCACTGGTGCTCAAAACCTGCAGGCTGAGCCCTCACACAATAATTTATAAAAATAAGCACCTCTGCATCACACACCACCACTAATGGTGCTAATGACAATATTTCAACACCCCCTTTGCAAATTACCACTTAGGCCACTCTAGAAGTGTTATAACTTTCTTCAGGCTCTCCTCCTTTGATTTGCAGAGTACCCGGAGCACTCGGTTATTAATGCAATGCCTTGGTTTGTTCACCCAGACATAACTCACAAGAACACTCAGCCACCTGGGAGTAAAACAGGCTCACACAACCCTGAGATTTCTGAATGGAGGGTAAAAAATCAAACCTGCATTTCAAGCAGTATTTTCTTTCACAGATGCCTTCTATCTTTAACATGAACAGACACAGATGAAGAACTATAATCACCACACCACGTGCTCGTTTAAAGGACAAAGCCAGAAAACAGTTTCAGTCAACTCCCAACAACAAATAAAGTGATTTTGTTATGAACTACCACCACCTAACAGAGCACTACAGTTGCTCCTGCCCATCAGGAACTGAGTCACTTGCCCAATCCCTGACACCTGGCTCCACAGCAGTAATTGGGACTGGCTAATGAAAGAAGGTGGGCAGTGGCAGGGCAGCTCTGGGTTCCCGGCTGTCTCTCTTTTGAGGGAGGACTTGCTGTCAGCTGTGACAGATTCCCATCACAAGCACAGCCTCTCACTTAATCTGCTTCATTAAATTGCTAAAAAGTGAAATGAACCCTAATCAAACCAGAAAAAAATCAATTCTTTCTGCCACAAAACATTTTCTCTCAGTACAGGAAGTTTCTTTAAACATATCCTGCTATCACTTAAAAGCAACCATCTTTCTGCAACATTTGATTGCTTCACTGTACAGCTCTTTTTGGCTGTGATAGAACAGCATTAATTGTCTTCCTCAAAAGATGTGATTGCACATCACTAATCATGATGGAACTCTCCAGGGATGGAGCAACCCTTAGAAACAAGGTTTCATGCAAACACTGGTAAAAAGACACTGCAAGAGCACACACAGTTCAGTCATGATGTGAACAAGTTCATTATTCCTACAGGAGGAATTCTGCTCTGTGAAATGCTATGATCCTTGCTGGATACTTTCCCCCTGCCTTTCTGGTGCTGCTTCTCACTCATGGTATGAAGCAGCCCTTCCACATCAAAGCCTGCTGACAGGTGATTGCTCTGAATCACACAAGTGTAAGACCTTGAAAAGAAAGCTAATTCTCAGTTTTTACCAGAGGAGGAAGCAGATGCTTTGTAATCATATCCCTTAATGAATCTCTACCAACAGATCTGCTATGACAAGGTGAAAATAAAATACTGAGTAGGTCTCCTGTAAGATATTGATCCCTGAGACACTGAAAACTAATCATAAATACAATTTACCTGTCTTTAACAAATGAGTTTTCTCCAAATACAACTTACATTTGTGGCAACATTCAGTACTTCATTAGTACTTTCCATAAAGGAGAAACAAACATCATCCCTAAATTTAAGATAATTGAGCTTGTTTGCTTCATATTTTTTTAAGCAGGAAACATATATATTGTGCATATTGTGCTTACCTAGTTTTTGCTTAGATGTTTTGATTCTCTATACAGAACCACCCAGAGTAAAATTCCTGGGAAGGATACATATGAACTTTTGCTTTCATAAAGCAAACATTAGCACTTATATTGCCACTATTTCTAGAAGTACATCTTACTCAGTGGTGACAAGTGAGGCTATGCCCCAAAAGCAATAGATTTTGACACAGAACCATATCCTGAAAGGGTTAGAACAGCTTACCTTTAGCCTTACTGAACCTGCTTGCTGCACCTCCACTCTCCAAAGCTAAAAGCAAGAGGAAATAGAGCTCATTCCTTATTCTGTCATTTGCATGAGATGCACAGGACTGTCTCGTCTCTCATCTGCACCTCAATTCTTCAGTCCATTAGACCAGTCAGCTCCCAGTAACCATGAAGGAGCAGCAGATCTGAGCCAAATTTGCTCTGAAGGGGTTTCTAAATTGGAAAAGCCTGAAAATAACTGCTGTACACAATCTCTTTTAAGAAAGTGTTCAGTGACCTTGGGCCAGCTACCAGTAGCTATCTGCCCACTCCTGTCTCACAGCTAAATCAGCTTGATTCACTGAGAATTTAACTCTAAGCAAAGGTAGTTATTTGCAATTATTTTCAGGACCATCTGTTGCCTTGTCTCTGTACCTGTTCTACCCACAGCATCTGTGCTTCAGAGGCTGCTTCCACCTGCTGCATGGCCTTTATTTAAGGAAGGCCCGATTTTACCTAAGTACATTTCTCAGGTCCTTCTGAATAACCTCAGCTTTTTGTGAAGTTTCCCCTTTACAGCACTAGCACCAGAGAACTGATTTTCATGACCCCCTAATACATCTCTGAGGAACAGATTTACACCCCACTTTTTTTGCATGAATTTACTAAGCCAACCACTTTTTTAGACTGGGAAAACTGGCAGAAAGCAGTAACTTTAAATCCTTCATACTGGGAGCCTGTGTTGAGGAGAAGCCTGTATTTTTTAGTACGCTTGAGCACACAAATTTAAAAAAACAAAGGCCCAACCAAGATAAACTGAATAATGGGAGAACAGATAAACAGAGCTTCTGATGCTCTGTTAACATGTACCAAAAGACAGGTAGAAGGATGGAAAGGGTTTAGCAGTACTGCAGATCTGCTGTTCACTTTACTTAACCAATTAATTGAGATTTCAGTGGGGTCATGGGGTATTTACCAGAGCTACAAGGTGAAAGAGAACACAAGCTTTCAAGATGATGTCCTGAAGGGTAGAGGTGTTTGGAGAAAGACTTTTTGCAGTCCTCAGACTGACACCAGACCATGCTGAGTGGCCACCAATGGTCACCAGGGCAAAGTGGACCCTGCACAGGCAGCCTGAATGTGAGAGCAGAGATGGAAACTACACCCTTTGTTCTACCACGCTCTGCCTGGGGAGGAGACTAAATACTACTCTGAAGAAACTGTTTATGAATCATTGATTAGCCACTGTCATCAGCTCTGACAAAATGGTTTTCCAAGTACCAACCCCTCATCATAGCCTATTAGACCAAATGGTTGAGAACAGAGAGAGCTGCAGTTCACAAAACCAGTCGGAGAACAATTGGGTGGAATTAAATCAGTGAAGTGCAGGAAGACAGGTCTGCTATCTGCAGGATGAAACAACTTAGAGGGACAGTTTTCATGCTAGAACCTGCATTTATTGCTCTGCAGGCTCTCATGAACAAAGCAGCAGAAATGATGGAACGTTATCAGACAATAGCTCCAAGAGTTTTCAGGCAATGCTGTGCCTGTCTGGACACAGCCCAACAAACCAGTCTGGGGGGCCAATCCGCCAAACAAAAAGGGCCGAACAACAAGGGCAAACATGCACTGGGAACAGGAAAACAAGCTTCAATAGATAGGGTGAAAGAAGTTTCTGGTTTTCAAAATTAAAATAAGATGTATTTTTAAAGGGTGTCAAGTTCCTTTGTTTGGGTTTTTTTTGCTAATGAAGTGATATACTGAATGTTGTACAGCAGTCAGTGCTGATTTAATTCAGAGTTTGTGTTTATTGTCTTCACTGAACACTTCTTTGTGTTCATTAAAGAAAAAAAATCAAAAATCAAAGGTTCTTTGCTTGTACTTCCAGACCCCAAACATGATGGACTTAGCAGTTCTACTGGTCTGTTAAGGAAGGTACTGGTTTCACCTGATAATTGCTCTGCAAATAGACCAGATTCTGTTAAATTAGAATCTTTGAGGAGCTGATCCCACAGTGAGCAAGTAGGCAGAAACAACATGGAAAAAAAGGAGATTTCTCAAAGCATATTTAGGAATTAAATGAAGTGCTCTCCTAGTCAAATACTTATGCTAAACTTAAAGCCATCTGAAATTGATTATTGTTAATTAATTACTTGTACACACAGTGTAAAGAAAGCACAGCCTACCTTCCAAAAAATGTATTTTCACAGATTTTCATCAAAAGCTGTATCAGATCTCCATTTTCCTAACTTTTAAGAAGAGATCTTAAGATTCAAAATGACCTCCTACATCAATAACATGACTTTCAAAAATATTAGCTTGTTTCCCCTCTCTGAAATTGAGTATTTATCAACATTATTCTAAACAAAGTTACTTTTCAACCTCTCTGAACTAGACAAGAGCACATTCCCAGTCTCTTACATGTTGTGCTGGAATTAGCTCAACGTTTTCAGTGAAAAAGTGACTAGCTCATTAAGAAAGCACCACATACAAAGGAACATACAAAGAATTTTCTATGTCCCAAATAATAAAGCCACAAAACACTTCATAAACTTATTTGAGGAGCTGCCCTGCTAGGAGGATGCTGGTCCAGCTGTCTGTAGGAGCAGCTCAGTGCAACAAGCAGGTCCCAGGAGTTCTGCCAGGGCAGAGCAGGTGCACACCAGGTGCTGCACATTGACAGTGACCACAGCAGTGATTTACCTCGGCACTTCACTGAGGGACTGCAGCCAGCACATCCCTGCCAGGAATGGCTGAACAAACTCTTCTGCAGGGTACCCAACACACCCCAAAGTCAAATCCAGCCTGCCAGAACCCAGCCCAAGGACAGCTCTCCAAGCAAACCAGTGACCCTGTCCTGCTCCCTTCAAGAATGAGAAGCACGTTGTGAACTCGGTGATCAGTTCCTGCTGAGCCTCTTCCTTCCAGCATCCCTTCTTCCCAGGGTTTGGGCCTCCAGGATCAAAGTGGCTCCTTCCAGGGTCACACCAACAAACTCCAAGTGCATGCACTGCATATTGCACTCAGATGGTGACAGTCTTTTCCTGAGCTGGGCTCAACATTGCACAAAATGCAAAGCTGCTATGAATTAACTTTCTGTCCCCTCTCTGGAAATACTGATATTTCGTCACCGGTTGATATAAAGATCACTGTCTGAAGTCTGGTAAATAACATTGTGTTCCTCCAGCTTTTTATTCCTAGTAAATACATAATTCAGAAACCAGATATAGTTTGTGAAACTTGAAGGGCAGGCTGTAATAAAAAGAAAAATCTGAAGTAAATCCTTCATTCAGTAAAATCAACTCCCAAAAAACCATTCAAAATAAACATGGTGTAGTTACAGATACTTATTTAATTTCCTCTCATTAAATGATAACCAGTGAATAAAGTATTACATAGTATTATATAATTAATATGTAAGTGCTATATATAAAACTATCAGTATTTGTTCCAGGATTCACCTTCATTTTTCAAATTACAGAAAAGGCAAATTCTTGGTAAAAACATCATCATCTCAAATCTTGGCTGAGAAAGAATACATTTATGAATATAAAAATGAAGGAAACAAACAAAGCCAATCAAAATAGTTACGTCTGAAGTGAAAGACATTCTAAGGCCAAAGACAAAGTTATTTCTGCACTGCCCCTGCATCCAGCTGGATCACACAGTTCTAGGCAGCATCTGCTTATGAAGGCCTAAAAATGAAAAAAGCCATGTCCCTTTCTCATTGATCACAGAAGGATTTGTGTAACAGCCACCCACCACCCTGGGTCACACTAATTTGGTGGCATGAAATGCCTATGGCTTGAAATGTAATTTTTTTCTGTTTAAGACTTTGTCTTATAAGCCAATAAAGCTTAAATAAATTCCCATGATTTTCATTAGTAAGTAGAAAAAAAATGAACTTAGCAAAAAATTGTTTTCTTAATTAGGGGGATTTGCATCCCTTCACAATTGATCTTTTTGAAAGAATTGCTGTCATATTTCCTAAACAGCTAACTATTAAACTAAGTTTCCTGTTGGATGATCCACAACATAATAACAGATGTCTAAAAGGTCTATTAAGCTCAGGCAGTTTTCCAATTTGTTCAGTTATTATCTCCTCTGAAAACATACTCAAGATATACCTACGAAAATTTAAATACAGTGTTTAGCATTTATTGATTTTAATCCCCATCCATCACTGCACCATTTGAGTGAACAGAATTACATATATCCATCACCTAAGGTAGAAAACTTATAGGTTAAGGAGGTATTATACTTTACATTATCTGTAGTACTTCTAACATGAAAAGATTCTCCTTTTGGGGCAAAAGAAGGGAAGAGCAGTTGGGCTACACAAAGGAAACTCCTATGACACTGAAGAGGCAGCTTATATCAGTTAAAAAGTCTTGAGGCTTTTTAGAACATGATATTAAAAAACGCTTCTTTAAGTACATATGTTTGCTCTGGAACCACTGAATAGTAACCAAGTTTACACAAACCCAAGCTTTGGGGCTTCAATCAGAAGCTCTGGCTGCTCCTGTGTGCTTCAAGCTTAACATCTCACCCTTGCCATGCCACAGCTCTGCTGGAAGCCTGGCCCTGCCAGGAGACACAATCAGCAGCCACACCAGGAGCCAATTCATGACTCTCTCCACACTTCTCCAGTGAGAAAAAAATAATACCATGGACTGGGCCGTGACAGCTGAGGAACTCCATATATACCCTGTCACCCCTGCCCAGGGACAGCAAACTCCAGCAGAGAGAGGGCAGGCAGCTGGGGTCACAGACATCTCAAAATAGCTGCAACTTAGACTGCACAATTTCAAAGCACATCCTTCCTCATGGTGGTTTTGGCAAAAAAGCCCCAGCAAGGCAAAACCCAGCACAAGGGAAATGCCCAACTTTTCAGAAGGATGATGGTGTACCTATGACTGATGACACTGAAATCAGCAGCTCAAAATTAGCAAGATAATACTATTAGTTGTAAAAACTGTAAGGTTGTGTACATGCTATTTTCAGGCTTTTCTCTAAATTTGCTTTCCTATCCTAAAGCTTTGAAAAATGAAGCTGAATTTTACCTCAGCTGTAAGAAAGCCCAAGTACTCATCAGAGCTGGAGCTGAAACTGTCTAGTTTACATCAGCCAAGCTCACTGATAAAAATCCCTCAGCATTAGCCTTGCATTATTGTTCTGTAATACAGGAAACACACTGTGCTCTGTATTAGATGTCCCAGACCATTCCCTACAGCAGTCATCTATGCATTTCCCTGGAGAAGAAATGAAATATTATTTCTTACAGCATTTTTCATTTTCATTGCCCAGTCTAGTTTTACAGGACCCAAAAGAGGGGTATTTCCACCACAATTCCTCTTGGGAAACTATTCTATTCAAATAATCTATTGCTGTCGGGTTTGTTTCCTGGTATACAGCCAAAGTGATCTTTTCCCCTCCTTAGTTTCACTCCATTACTCTTACTCCAACAAATCACTGGCATGTGAAAGTGTATTAAATGAAGACATTTTTTCCTTAAATGCTTCAGTTACACACAATCAAGAGTTCACCAAATCGAAAATACTAATCTTAACTTTTTTCTTTGCACTTGGAACAGGATTTTGTATAAGCCAACAGAAAGTTAATTTCAATTGTAACAAAAAAAAATAATCTTTCTCTAGCAGATTCACAGCTAGTCTGGGGTGGTTTGGGTTATTTTGGCTTTCTTTAAAAATCTGTAAGATTTGTGAAAAGCACTGGCCTACACTCTCTGGAGACAGGCACTTTCATTTGCTGCAAAGGAGCTGTACAGGGCAGCAGAATGTTCTCCTCATTAACTTCTGCAGACTGGCATCACCTGCAAAGCTCACATGGCATTGGTACAACTGCTTTCAGCAGGCAAAAGCTCATACTCACAGATGCTGCCAGGAGGAGGTTGATCAGCCATTTGTTGCCCTGTTACCTCTCACGGCAAAGCAGTGGTCACATTTGTGCACACAGCTGCATCTTGGAGATCCTGAGTGTCACAGCTCATTCCAGGCCTCCTCTGTGCCCGAGTGTCAGACTGTGCAAAAAACAACTGATGCTTTAAAGCTAGGAAACTGAGAAAAAAGGCCTAAAACTCAATTCTGCCAGAGGACCAAACTGCATTTGATGTTAATTTGCCACAACAGTCTTGAACTAATCCACAACAGCTGATTAGACACATCCTAGGAAAGACAGGCAGATCAAGAGGTAGAGCAGCATATACACTTGCTTTGGTGAATATGAAGCAGTAATCTCTAAAAGCCATCAATACAGCAAAACTTGACATCTCAGGATTGGACTGCAGCTAAACTGGTTTAGACCCACAGAGATAAAGAAAATCCTAAAAGTTCATAGGAACTTCTCGAGTTGGAAGGATGATTGAGTCCAGCTCACAAACTAGTCCAACAGAAACTGGCATCTGAATTTCAAAGACAAGTAGACAACTTCTATCATTCTATTGTTCAAAAAACAACCAGGTACTGTTTTTCTTATACCTCAGGATTTAAGAACCATTCTGATATAATCTGTTTAAGATCACTTTTTCCACTACAAAAACAATCCAAAGCTTGGCAGTCTCCTGTAAGTTTCCCCACTTACACAGTCTTAGTTGCTCAAGACAGAAGAAAATTTCCCAAGTAAGTAGCAAGGCAAAGAGGCTGGCACAGGCCTGTCGGGGTGGCCTGGCTGTGGAGCAAATAGATTTGGTTTCATCTTGGGTGCTGTCAAACAAGGCAGAGCAGAAGCAGATCTGAGTCTGCTGCTTTTTGCCTCCATCCGCAGGAGACACAACCCCGCTGTGAATCATCCCCACGAGGCCACCTCGCACACATGGAGCGGTGCCACCGCAGAAAAGCGCTCTCCCGGAGCAGAGAAACAAACAGCGGGGAAAAAGGCAATTTACTATCAGCAAATCAAGAAGTCAGCCAACATCAAGCACTGAGCCCTTCTTTACAAGTGACTCTGGAAACCTCTGAAGGCTCAGACACTGTAATTTATTAGTAACCCAGACTAACACTTGATGATGTTACTGCCATATATCTTTCCCCTCAGCACTCAGTGAGCAGTCTCACGCTTGTTGGAGGGGATGGCACATTTCCAAACACAACTGCCATTTAATCATTAAAAATGATGCCTGGCCTGTAAAACAATATTCAAAACCACTGACTACAGAATAAAGGTGGATTTTGCTTGATGATCTTATTAATATAACTAATCATAGCAATTAACTCTGGATATAGTTTGCCACACACAAATTTTGAGCAGGTCAGTGAATATGGAAGCTTTTCTTTTTCACTTCTGCTTATATAATGCTTTCTGCCTTCTCTCTTCCCTCCCTCTTTTTTTTTTTTTCAGAAGGGAAAACCCATGCTTTAGGAGAACCTTACTAAAAAGGCTTTTTTTTTTTTTTTTCCATAAGCAAGGCAGGAACTTGCCTAATCACAAGCCTCTCATGAGATGCAACAGTATTAATTCAAGTCTTTCAGATTTATTTACTGTATTTTTTCCCCTGGATCAACCACCTGCCCAGTGGATTTTGCAAAGCCTGCATAAAATGTATTTATGCAAACTTCTTCAGTATAAGAAGTTCTTACAAGCTTTATCACCATCACAACCCAAATATCATTCTGCTGCCATTTTTAATTTAAATTAGCTTGCTATATGCACATAAATAAACAACAACAAAAAAAATCTACCTTGACATATTCTGCAGAGATCAGAAAAACGCACTGAAAATAGATTTCATACATTTTATTCCTCTGAAACCACCATATGCCAAGTGCAGTGCCAGACCCAAGAGTGAGATCACACCCACTTGGACAGTGAGTACAGCAGTGCATTACATTAACCTGCAATCACACAAATCAGCCAGAGATTTCAGACAACTTCATCTTCAGAATAACATTTTTACAACTCAAATAATATGACTTTAAATAATTTCATAGACTTTATGCAGAACTTCCCAAATGCATGGAAAAAACACCTAAAAAGAGGTATAAATCCAGATGTACACAAATAATTGCTTCAATTAACTTTGCACATAGCACAGACATGTTAGTTAAAATGACTGTTTTGTCCTGTTACAAGAACAGTTACTCAGCTTGATATGTAAATATCAGTATGCCCACTGGTACATCTGACACTTACAAAAAGGAGCTAAAATTAAATATTTTCATAATATATTGCTCCATCCATGAAACTGAAGAAACTATATTAACCACTCATTATATAAATTTGTTACAAAACATTCTGGTTTTATCTGCAAGAGTTTTGATTACAAACAAGTAACTCTCAAATTAATCTCAGTTACCAAGGAATCTATCTGTTTTAAAATTTAAGAAAAATTGCTCCTAAAGAGTGATAGTTTTGTTGCTGAGGTAATGTCTACAGATTAAGTAATTCAGAGACCTATTGTCTTCTATGAAGACAGTAAACATGTGTCTCTTCTAAAGAATTTAGAGAAATTATTAGCTAATCTGAATCACTAGATTAATTTATTAAGCATTTGAAACAACAAATAACTTGTGTTCAGATTTTACTTTTACTTAACCCATTGATTTTAAACTCTGTGTACTGAAATCATCTGTCCTTCATAGGCTACAAGCCATGCTAATGGAGAAAGCAGATTCATCAATGAGAAACCAAATATGTATAAAGAAAGCCAGGAAAATGAAAGCTTTTGTGAACTTTTCCAAAGAAAAAGTCAGCATGGAACAGAGCTAGAAAGTAGGACACCAGAGGAGAAAGTTACACCAGCTACTCCCCAGGCCAGAGTTCTGCACCTACACCTCATTTCAGTTGTTCAGGAAGCAACCATTGATGCAACCACCCCAAACCCTTTTAGAGACACCCAAGTCTAATTTAATTGCTGAACATTCAGCACACAAGAAAACAAGGCATTTGAAAGAAATCAAGTCATCACACACCCCCCCCCATTTCCTTCATCTCTATTCGCAGCCCTGCTCATGAATCGATTTTGCAAAAGACTTGACCAACTGGTAAGTGAGCTCTTGGGAGGGGACGAACATTAAAGGAACAACCAGGAAGGAGGCCAAGAGAAAGCTTGGCTCCCAAGTTTCACCCAGTGATCCCTTCCACTGCACAACAATAAGAGGTTCCCACCCCATGAACTTTGGAAGTTTCCCAACTGCTGGAGACATTTACTCCACCAGCAGCAGCACTGCCTATGCCAAGAGCTACTCTGTTGCATATTCCCTGGCACACAATTGTTTTTTCTTTCTGTAATGCACACAGGTAAATTACACATCAAATGATACCTCACCTTTGAACTACTTAAGAATTCAAGTCACAATATAGTGCAAGGAGCAAATGTCACACGACCCGCCTGCAGCGGATGAGTTGATGCAGACTGTTAAAATTAAAAGTAGTTCATATAATAGTTTTCACCAAAAAATGAAGTGATAAATGGCTTCTGGGAGATGCAAAGCAGTATCAAGGATAAGTAATCTAATTCAGGGAATTTGGATATGTGAGCTCTCTGGATTATTCCATGCCAATGACTTTCTGAATCAGCTGAAAGACTATCTGACTTTCCACTACATTTCCCAAATGCTATATGCAAACACTCATCACAACAACGTTGACAGATACATGCATGGTTGCAAAGTGATTCCTTGTACAGAACATAAAAAAACCTTGTAGCTGATAAAGAATAATTTTAAACCAGGCTACCAAAAAACACATTGGAAAGCTATTAAATTTGGATAAAATGGAACCAACAGAGTTGAAGTTTATAGCCGAGAGGTTTTAGGTTAAGCTCTTTCCAATACTGAACTTACACTCCTGCCAAAATTCCACCACACAAGTTGAATAGCTAAAGCATTACCAAAACCCCACTTTTATGGAAAACACACACTGTAACACACCTCTTAAGAAACCCACTGAACTAAGGGAAGTGACCCTCTCTCTCAGTTAAGAACTACAACATCTAAATTCCCACCACTCAAACACCTCCACTTCCCACAGAGCTGCAACAGATCCCCACTAAGTACCGAGCACAAACTGAATGAGAGATTTCCTACTTCCATTTGAAGGGATAATTCCAGTAAGAAGCCTTTTGATATGAGTGGGACAAGAAGCAACAGAATGTCACAGGAACATAAACTGGACATTTTCTCAAGAAATCTAAAGAAGGGAAGTCTCTTGTGAAGAGAGACTTGCGTTATTTTGTAGAGGGGAAAGGGAATCGTGGAATGGCTTGGGTTTGAAGGAAACTTGGCAATCATTTCATTCCAAGCCCCCTGCCATGGGCAGGGACACCTTCCACTATCCCAGGATGCTCCAAGCACCATCCAACCTGGCCTTGGACACTTCCAGGCATGGGGCAGCCACAGCTTCTCTGGGAACCCTGTGCCAGTGCCAAGAGCCAATTTACAAGAGGCTATTGGAGACCACAGGCATTAGTCAAGCACTGAAGCAAGTGCTTGACTAATTCATCCTAAAAATCTATTTCATCCTAAAAATGCAGGGCCCAGGACACACACGCCAAAATGCACAGTCTTCATGCTTTGATTGGGAGCACAGTTTTTTGAAGATCCCAGAATTTTATGACTACAAGTATCAGGTTGCTGCTTCTGGGAAGTGTAACAATCTCACTCAAGACTTCCTTTAGTCTCAAACAGGTTTTGCTAAATACACAGGAAGCAGACTGCTCTTGACAAGGAGACAGAAATGCCCATAAGGAGCATATGAACCTGTCACAAAAACTGAGAAAAAACACCACCAAAAATATCCACTTGTCATCAACAGGAAAATATAACAAAAAAGAAAAAAAGCAGGCTGAGGTAGTTTTGTAAGGCAAGACACACAGAAGCCTATGCCTGGGTATACCACAGCGCCTGGAAACATTCAACAGGACAAATTCCTAATTACCACCACTTATAAAAGGGCATGAGAGGCAAAGAGAAAAAAAGTGAACAGATGTGAAGAGATTGTATATGCAAGGCTGGAAAAACAACCAATGCAGACAGAAAACCTGGGAAGAATGAATGAAGAGAGACGTTAGTGAGATTTAAGTGCTAGTCAACTGTTTCTTACTGCTATCCTCACCTATTTCTTCTCCACTCTAACTTATGTTGATAATGACAATTGGTTTCATTCTCTCTCCTGTATATTTATGTTTAGGTGCTTTCAAATGCATAAAAATCAACAGAGAAACAAAACCCATAGGAAAAAAAAAGAAAAAAAAGTAGTTTTATGTGATTTCAACTCAAAATGCAAAACTGTAAAAAGCATGCACTGAAATCAGTGACTAGGGCCAGAAAGAAAACTTGGTGGCCTTTCAAATTCATTTTATATTTGTCTATAGCATAAGTAAGTTTTTAATAGCAACAAGTAGCTTGCGCCGCCTATGCAAGTACAGAATGTAATTCTTTATTTTCACTGACAGTTTAAAAGCAGGCTGCAAAGTACCAAAGTTAAAAGTTTGGCAGAAAGCTGTTTCAAGGGAATATAACACCAAGGATATTTCTGGATATTTCAAATCTCAGATTTCCAGAAGAGAGTTAAACGCAGTTTCTGCTGATGTACCAAAGCCCGGCAAGTCTGCAGCTTTATATACAAAAGGCATATTATGTAAAAATTACTTTCCCTTTCCTGAGTAAATATCCCCTTACAGAGCGAGGGGGAAATACCATGCAATAGGCACACACTGGAAATCCTTCACAAACATTTATGGTTGTCCTGGCCACACATCCCAGAAGGCCCAGATAGAGACGCCAGGTAAAATACTTTCAGAAGGGACAACAACTGCTAAGTGCCCCTCTAAAAAGAGGCATTTATGTCCAGAAATAATAAAACTTTTAGTGAAAAAAAAACAGAAAAGGATACTTTTTTTTTTTTTTAACCTTTTTTTCTCATGGTTAAAACAAAATGCCTTGGCAGTCATACAAATGATTTTGCTCAAAACCACTGTGGTAAAAATTCCTGTAACCATATGGGATATCTATCAAAATAATGCTTTCTACAGAAACAGTAAGAAGAAGGACCCTGCTTGACTCTGTCACAGATTGTTCTTCCTGCCAGGAGGTTCAAGACAATCCATTTTGTTCAAATACTATTTTTATGACCTTTAACACCCCTTTAGAAAAGAAATGAAGATTACAGTCACAAAGCAAAGATACGTTTTTAAACAAATTTCTGATTTCAGTATCCTACAGCTAAAAATACACCGACAGCTCGTCGATATCGCTCATGCTGTTTCCTTTGTTTTGCCGTTTTCCTTTCTTTATAGTCTTTCTCACCTACTTCTGCCCTCGAACAGCCTCAGTGTGATGCAAATTTCCCCGGACTCCCGGGAATTTCAGCAGACGACATCATCAGGTGAAACCCAGCCTGAGTCAACTCCACTTCCTGAGCACGTCTAAGATGGTGCGCGCAGCCGGTGAACCGAGGGGAGCTCTCCTCACACACCATTCACTCCCTGCTACAAACTTTGCCGCAGCCCAAAGACGCCAAACAACCCCCGACCAACCCACCCCCCCTCCCCGCCCTTCTGATTTCTTACACGACGCGAACTTCCCAAAACAAACTGCACTTGGGGGGGGTAATGAGGGCACGGGCGGCGATCACGGCGCTGTTCCGCGGGGCTCTCCGCGGCCGAGCGGCGGGCAGCGCTCACCCAGGGCCTGCAGGAGCCCGGGGGGGGATCCCCGGATCCCGGGATCGCTGGATCCCCGCACCGCGCAAAGCCGACACCGCCCGCCCCGGCGCAAGGCGAACGCGGCCCGGCCCTCCCGCAGCTCCTCCCGGCACTGCCCCGGGCCCGAGGGCACAACAAAGGCTTTTCCCCCCGCACCCCCGGCCCGGCACGTACCGGATCGCGGCGCTGGCGGGGCGGCGCGGCGGGGCTCATTCCGCCGGGGCGGGGACGCTGTGACGGTCACCGGCGCCCGGCGGGAGGCAAAGGCGGCGAGCCCGGGCGGCGGCGGAGCCGCATCGCTGCCCGCGCCGAGTCCCGCTGCTCCCGGCCGTGCCCGCCCCGCGCTCGGCACCTCCCGGCTCCGCACGGCCCCGCTCCCGCTCCCGCCGCACTTCCGGGAGGGAGCGGTCACGCGGCCGCGGGACGCGCCGCTTCCATCCGGGAACGCGCGGGGCGGGGCGGGAGCGCTGCGGGCCGGGCTGGGCCGGGCCGGGGCGGGGGCTGAGGGCGCTCCCGGGCTGCCGGGGGGCACAGGGGCACACAGAGCCATCCCAGAGCACATGGAGCAACATTGCGTCCAGATGGTCCTGGGATAGCTCCGCTGAGGGAGACTCCGCGCCCTCTCTGGACGGCGTGTTCCAGAAAGGAGTTCTTCCCCTTGCCCAGGTGGAATTTCCAGTGCCTTCCCGTGGCCTTCTGTTCTCTTGCCCGTCCAGAAGGATGGACCACCTCTCCCGAGGGGTTGAGGTGAAGGAATTGTTCAGCCTGGAAAAGAGAAGCTTTGTGGTGACCTAATTGCGGCCTTGCAGTGCTTGAGGGGAACTTACTGGAAAGATGAGGCAAGGCTATTTACAAGAGCACGTAGTGACAGGACAGGGGGGAATGGGTTCAGATGGAAACAGTAGGTTTAGATCAGATATTAGGAAAAAAAATATATTTTGAAGGTGGTGAGGCGCTGGCACAGAGAAGCTGTGGCTGCTCCATCCCTGCAGGTGTCCAAGGGCAGGTTGGATCGGGTCTGGAGCAGCCCGGGATAGGGGAAGGTGTCCCTGCTCATGGCAGGAGGTGGAACAAGATGATCATCAAGGTCATCTTCTATCCCAAACCATTCTATTGCTTGGCACCACCAAGAGCACCCTGTGACCCAAGAAGTGTCTTCTTGGCACTTCCCTTTTGGTATTTATACACATTAATGAGGGCCCTTCTCAGCTCTCTCTTCTCAAGGTTTAACAGGCCCGGTTCCCTCAGCCTTTCCTTGTAAGAGAAATGTTCCAGTCCCCCAGTTATCCTCATTGCCCTCTTCTGGACCTCTGCTCATAGGGGTCAGCAGGGCTCCTCTAACGACTCCTTATTTACTTATTTTTTATTTTGTTTTGTTTTGTCAACATGATGTTGACCTGAAATTGACAGAAGTTCCATCTGCTCGCCAGTAGTGGGGCTGGAGAGTGCTCAGTGACTGGTCTCCCAGATCCAGGGCTGGTGTTGGGCTCTCAGCTTCTCACCCTGCCCACAGATTTGCTCCTGGATGGCACTGGCATGGGCTTCAATATCTTCAGTCCACAGCCCCTGACCAGGACTTTTCTGCTCCCTCCACCCAAGTTCACCACCCATCAGTTCTGAGAGCTGTTGGTCAGATCTGTTTCCTTTAGAACCAGGTGAATTTCTCTATGTCACTGAAGTAGTTGCGTCTAAAAATAAATGGTGTGATAATTTGTAAGTTACATGCACAGTACTGCAAAATTCCCTGTGGAGGTCTGAAAATAAAACTTAAGCAATATGTTTTGCTTTGTTTTCAAACAAACAGGTCTTTAAAGAAAACATCCTCTATGGAGACAATTAAGACCCAGTGACACTTTAATTGCTTCTCTTGAGAATGACCACTAAGAATACACGCTAACAGAGCATTGTGCTGTGTCAGGATACCCAGGCTAGCAAGGTCTCAAAATCGATACAACTGCATTAGTGAGGCTCTGAGCCCTGGATAATTCATCCTGCAGAGAAAAACTTCACTGATATGGCCATGGTGCCTTTGGTAGTACTAGTTCTCTCAGAACTATTTCATGAACCTGTTCAGCACTGCACTGTATTTTCAGATGTCTCAGCTTTTTTTGTTTATTTGGAGTCTTTTTCACAGCAACCCTTGCAGGAAATAGCTTTACATCCACAACCAGTGCTTACTCCATTTAGTGAACAGGATTCTGGCAGGCTGCTTTCACGTGGCCCACTACTTAGGAGAAAACACGGTAAACCTTTATCAATTGTGAGAAGCACAAAAAGAACACAGAGTATCAGGATGTTTGGCCTTGTGAGCTGAACAGTTGAGTGATTGGAGACACTGTTGCAACTGGGAAGTGAAAAATGAGCATTTTTTCACAGGGCAGAATTCAGTCACTCTTACTGAAAATGAGGGGTGCATTCCTAGCTGTACCTCAAGAGTCTACAATGGGATTCTTAGGATTTAAATAGAGTAACTTAGCACATAGGAAAAATCAGTGAGTCAAGTGAATCTTTGTATATAGTAACCATCATCTCCCTTAAATCCCACTCTAGAGAAAGTCTGCAAAGATGAATCATTAACAGAAATTGTGGAAAACATGCGTATTTGCCAGCAGTCAAAAGGTGAGATTAGAGCTCATGCATCCCTTGGGCTGAAAAGTTCCTTTTCTTACCCTCAGAGATAGGATGTTGTGGGGGATGTGGGCACATGCCACAGCAGGGTGTGTAAATGGTGGCCAAGCAGAGCAACTGCCACCTTCCAGATCCGAAGTCTCCACTTGGTTTTAGCAGAAGTTTAACTTATTTTCCTGAACTTTTCATCCTCTGCTTAGTCCTGTTTCCTGCTATTCCCCCTCAGATTCCAATTTTTGCACCCTCTCAGTGCTAAATTAAAGTACCCCATATAGTGTTGGCCTGTAATGTTGAGGTGAAATTCTGTCACATCAGGAGACATCTGTGTGATTTGCATTTTGGCAGCACTTAGTGGGTCAAATGAGATAAGTGACCCTTCATGCCAAATGTGTTACCAAACACAGAGTTTGTAATCTAATTATGACAGAAACTGTAAAGAAAAACAAAGCCAGGTGATTAAGCGCACTTCCAGAACAAAGATTTTGGCAGAGACCAGAGGGAGGACAAAACTTTCCTGGGTCCAGAGTGAAGTACCTGGATCATGCTTTCTCAGACCAGGCAAGAGGACTTACAGGAAAATATTCTTACAATATACATCATTTTCTGGCAGGACCTTGGTGGTATTTATACTTTTTAAAAATTTTCACAGAAAGAGCCTATGCTAGTTTATTTTCCTGAATAAAAACCCAATACTAAATGTATTTAACTTCCAAATTACAGCCTGGGAAACTATATTTCTAAAGACACCTGAAGAAAGCACAATGGCTGTTGTAGTTGTTTTTAACTGTACACACACCCAGCAGTACTGACTCCTCTATTTGGAAAGACCATCACTTTTCATTATGAAAAAGCTCTCATTGCACACATTTCTGTGTGGGGAAGGGTTGTTTAATGTGAAAGACCTCTAAAATAATTTTACTTAAGAATGTTCCTTGAAAGATTAAGAAAGCATATTAACATATAGCTATAAAAGGATTAGTATGTGGAGATTTAAGTGCTCTTGTCTGGGCAGGCAATACAGAATGATCAAGTTTCAGGTTGTTGGGACTTTCACCTTAGATAAACCCTTCAAAATACAAATTCTGTCTGCTGTAATATTAAACACATTATTTCCTGTGCTTCTATGTGAAATAGAGAATTTATTCTAGGTTGTTGATGAGATTTCTTCACCCTTGTTTGTGATAGGAGGTGAGTTGAATTCAGCTGCTGTACACAGTGATGTTAACTCTTAGGGCCTGTAAATAGATTGGTTTTAGTATTACTCCCACAGATTTAAAGAAAGTACATGCATATGTAAACATGAATTGAAATGATTTGCAAAATGCATTTGTGAGTGGAAGCCATTCTCTGCCCAGTAAGTAGTCACATTTCAATGGTGAAATTATATATCCTAATTACAGATTCATTATAAAACTCTGAGATACTTCTGCTGAAAGGACCCATATATACATGTATGTAAGCGCAATGCTGCAATAAATTTTCAAGATCCACAACAGGATTATGTCACTAAAATAACATTTTCGAAAGAAATTAAAGACAGGAATATTAATTTAATCTATTTTCTTAATCAGTGTAATTATTTTATTAACATATTGTAGAAAAATCCATTGCAAGTAACGCAAGAGAGGGCAAGTATTACATGCTTTCTGTTTTCTTTTCCTGTCTGTTGTCCAAATGTAAGCACTTTCTGGAGGAATCATGATAAATCCATAGCATCTTATTTCATTCAACCCTATTTACTTTTAACAGAGCCAGCAGACAGCACTGCAAATGTGCTGCCAAGATGTATGGGTGACTTTGCATTAAGTAAATGCAAAGGCAGATCTAGCTGATATAAATCACAATTTTATGGGCAGTTTTAAAAGAGTGAAAAATTTCAGCAGGAAAGTGTTTTGTCTTTTTATAATATAGGGGTTTCAGAATTTGAATTGCTTTTTGGAATTTAAAGTTCCAGGGCATTAAGATATTACTCAATTTAGAGTGACTTTTCCACCTTATATAATTTTTATATTTTCCTGGACTTCCTTTCTGAAAAAGAAAAGAAAATAATAAAACTGTTAAGCCACGACAAACAACTAATTTCCTACAAGGTGGTGATACAGCTCTGAAATTATTCAGTAATGTTTCAACGGAATGGGTCTTCACTTGAAAAGGTCAGTGTTTTGAAGCCAGCACTCTTCACTGTGAAATATATGCTAGTTTTAGCAGGAAGGTTTTAGTGAAGATGCAGCTTCTCCTGAGAGAGGAGGGTGACACTGGAGGAGTGAAATGTTCTTCCAGTGGCTGTAGCACAGAGCCTGACAGTGGGGGTGAGTCACAGCTAAGTCTCTGTTTTTCCTGATTCAGTGTGAGTTTAGATCTATCTTTCACTGCAGATAAAAACCACCAAGCTTCTGTAACCACCAAGTCTTCTCCGTTTACACTTTGTATAAACAAACACTAGCTTTAGCAGGGGCTTGAACTTGGGGCTTCCAAACTTTGCCTGAGCTCAGCAGCTGTTGGGTGTGAGCTTCCCTTTCTTCTTCCATTAAAACTAATAAATAAACACTGAAAAGATTTTCATGCAAAATATGAAAACATTTCAATTTTCTAACTTTCACAAGACAGGTAGATGTTTCCCAAATAGTTTCAGTCAGTTTTTCAACCCATTTTATTTCAAGAGGTGCTTTTATGTTATTAGCGTTAAAAAAGAATTATTAAATAGAATTTGCTTTGTATTGTCATGTCCCTTTCCATCAGTTTCTGTGTTTGCTCTATTCACTGTTATGCCTTAAAATAGAGAGTAAGGACTTCAAAGCAGGTATCCTATCTTCCTGAGGGTATTTCTTTAATTCATAATGGCAGAAAACTTGCTGGAAACTGATTGCAGCACTGCATGACAATATTTTTTCTGCAGAATGATGAGCTGCAAATCACTGACAATCCTTGTTTTACTCCTCCTCATTATTTCCTAATGTGGTATCACCAGTTTCTTGTAAAAAAACCCTTCAACAAATCTTCTGAATTTGTACTTAGTTTTTCTTCATTCATATTTGCCAGAACTCCACAACAGGATGGCTGTGTAACCAGGTACTGTGTCCCAGGTTTTTTCTCCATTACTCTCCCTTCACTGCCACTGCTGGGTCACTGAGGGTCACAAATGAGATGGCAAACCATTTGATCTGCTCACTAAGTCACAAACCTGACTGCCACAACTGGAAGAGGTAATACTGTAATATTTTTTATAATATTTTCTTCAGGGAAAGATGATTTTTTTTTCATTTCTTTGTAAAATTAATACAGCTTTTTCAGATCTTGCTAAAGGATGAGAAAGCCTTGTTAAAGTTCTTTGCAAATAAGCATTCCTCTCCTTTAAAAAAAAAAAAGTAAAATCAAACCCTGTGGTTTTAAATGTTATGCCAGATTTGTCCTTCTCGACTTCCTTCTGCTCTCCAAACTGCTGAAACACAAAGGGGCTTCCCTTCTAGAGACTTCAGAGAGTGGAAACTTCTTTTTGTACCAGAAAGCAACAATAAAGAGTAAATGTTGCTTTGTGGCTTATACTCATAAATTTGATAATGAAGCCAAATGCAGTCTTTTCCTCATTTCAATTCCAAGTAGCTTTAAAAAATGTATTTAAAAGTAACTTTCATAGAGGGGAAAAACAAGCATGAAGTTCTGAATTTTATGAAAGCCCCAAACATGATCATTTATAAATGGAGATATGCCCAGCATCTGAACACGATTCAATTGGCTCAGAGAGCCCATGAACAGACTCTCAGAGGAATCCACAGATTCTTCACTGAATGAAGATCAAGCTGCTAAGGCACATTTAGAGGAAAAACCACACCTCAGTTCAGTTCTGTCAGAAAGCTAAGTTTTTTGAACTTTATTACCCTTTCTGGTTGTGAGATTCTGTGGTGTTGCCTCTTGAAACAGACTCCTGGTTCCCAGCTGATAAACAAAAACCTTAATTATGCTGTTCACCAGAGTATATTTCAATATTAACATTCCCCAAATTCTCTTGAGTTTCATGACAGGACTTGGTGTAATTGTCTCCATGCATGGTAAAAACCTTCATCTTCCTTCTAATGTAGTATTTTATAGGACTGATCTCTTTTGCCATACTTGGAAAACAATTTTTCTAGCATGGAACACTAAATACATAACTTTTAATAAAGACTAAAATAAAGCAGCATTGTCATTCCAGTAAGTGCCTATTTTTACACCTCCCAAATATGCATAACGGGCAATTGGATATTTACTGATTGTTGCACAATAATTTACCCATGGATTTTTCAGTTACACATGAAATTGCCTGTTTTGTTCAGTTCTGCATATTCCACCAAAACATCCTGTATTTTTTTATTCTTTTTTTCCCTATTGCACAATTTTTTTTGGGTTGGAAATCATACACTGGGGAAAAAATGGATTGAGGGAGAAATATTAAATTTAAAGCTCATGCCTTCATGTTTTACACGTGGCTTGGCCTCTGTTGATTCAGGAATTAATTAATCCCTAATGAAACATGCTTTTACCTAGTATCAAACAGCATTTTTGTTTAACCATAAATTGTTTTTCATATATTTTTTCTGGGCAATGAAAGCATTGGCTGTTTTTCTAATTTTTCTAATTTTTCAATTTCACCGTCCCCAAAAAAGACATAATTTACACAGCTTTATTCACCACTACTATCTATAATTAATCTGGTCATATGGTTTTAATAAAATTTAATTAATTAAAGTGTAAGACTGTGACTGTCCTCCAAGTTAATTTTAAAGTGTGTTGGACCATGTACACTAGATAACAAACAATATTAGATGTATATGTATATAACAATGTCTTCAGTTGTCAAAAGAACAGAATCTGTGCAATAAGTTTGAGTTTTTGTAGGAAAATCTCCTAAGCAGAGTGATTCCTGAATTTTACTGAAAAAGATGTGGAGTCACTGAATTTCATGTCTAAGAAATACTGGAGATTTGTATAAATTCCCCATTCCTTGTGAATAGATGTAAGGACAAATTGTATATTCAGAATACCAGAAAAAACCACCAAACTACTTTCAGGATTATTGGAAGGATCCCAATGCAAATGCTAAATATCAAGCTGGGAACACAGAACAGCCCTTGGTAATTTCTAACAGAATTATGCCAGATATTTAAAATTTTGATGGAGCCAATCTTTTCAGTTTAAGACAATACAGGTGTTTCTTACTTATATTTTATTTCTTTTGGCATCTACTTAGATTTAACCCTTTTTTACATATCAATGTGTGCCATAAGTGCTGTAGTTCTCCTTAGCATAGATTTTGTACTGTTGATGTTTTCATCCAGTTCATTTCTCCTTGCTGGCAAGCATTTAGTGTCTCTAGACATATTATGATTCATAAGATGAATAGCTTCCCCTTGCTCTGGGATTCAAGAGACCAGCATGGAAGTATCCTATTCCTAGAGCAAAATCTCAGATGAATAATGTAGTATGACAAGTGTATTACTCACTGATGGAGATCTGCTGGAGTCTCTTCAGCAGCTTAAAACTGCTGGTCAGGAAGAGGTAGCTTAAGGTAGATACAGGTCTTCTGAGTCAGATTATGTAGTGGTAAAACATTGTTAGAATCAGTTTGCAATACTGTAATTGGATGCAAACTTCATTTGAGATTTCAGCTTTCAACTGCTGTACCAAATTTACATAACACAAATGCTAATTAGTGATGGATATTATGCAGCAGACTCCTGTGCACATTATGCTTAGGTCAAAATTCCACTTATATCAAAAGGTGAAAGCAGTTTCCTTATTAAAAAAAAAAAAGTCTGTTGACACCATTGATTTGGAAAGATGTGATATTTTCATATTTACATGTGGGTTTGTTTTGTATCTCTTCATTTAAAAAGAATTTGCCACAGTTTTCCCTATATATTAAAAGCACAACTTTTTGTAACCCAAAATTCAGGTGCCTAATTGCTCTCAACTCCTTCTTGGTTTATATTTTGAATACTTAAAATTAAATACTTGATATTTAGAATCAGATATTTTAATATGGCTGTTTTCTGCCTGAGTATCTATATTAAATTCAACAAAATTATTCATAGTGGTACAGAGGGTGACTCAGATATCCAAAGTGATTTTGATAGCCAAAAAGCAGGACTTCACTGTGGAACAACTGCAAGATACTGTGTTTAAATTCAGAAAACATAGATGATAGCTCCCTAGTGAATGTTGGTGAAAAAGACCAGACAGGTACAAATTCAAACAGATATCGTTCATTTCAGTTGTTCAATAATCAAAAACTGGAATATCTTTTGAATTTTAGTATTTCAAGGTGTTTACACAAGCATATAAGGTAGATAATTAAAAAGGAAGGACCTAAATATGATCATCCTGGATAACTACCTTGAACTTTCTAAGTGCCAACAAAACTTCAAGTGTGTTATCTCAAAGCCATTGACAGTCATGGCTGCAAATCTAAAAATGTCTTCTAAGAGCACAAGGATCAGATTTGTCATCTAAACCACGTGTTTGGCCCTGCAAGTTTTAAGATCAAAGAGGATAACAGCAGCATCTCCTCAAATTGAAGAGATTCACAGGGAGCCGTGATCTCATGGAATACCTTGAGGCTTTTCTCTGAGTCATCTCTCCCTGATGGCCATTTTAAGGTCACTCCTGAATATGGACAATTTGTTCTGGAGACAAGAAACAGTACTTGGCAAGAAAGAAACAGAGATCAATTGGTACAATACATGACTGTAGTCCAGTTAATCAAAGTGCCTTTGAAATACTTTTGATTTGCAGCTTTGATAATACGTTGTTTTAGAAATCAGTTCAAATTTTTCATCCAGTACTTTAGGAATAAGTCTGAATTCCAAAACATCTGGATGGAGAATAATTTCGTTTTAGTGCTTTGATCAGTCCTTGTTGACAAAGCTTCATCAACCATTACTGAGATTGATTTTTTCAGTTTTTATTTCAAAAATTTTATGCAAGGAAGACCTTTCATTAATGCTAATTCTTTGGAGTTACAGGCTAAATCAGAACCCAAAACAGAGATGGAAATTTCCAACTGTTGATCCCAGTTAATATCACCTCCACTTGCTTCTAGTTCCTTGGCTGCTCATGTGCAAGGAGGTGGATAGCTCTTATCTCTAAAATGTGTGCACCTTGTCTCAAATGCTTTTGCCAAAGCTTGGGAATTTGGCTCTTTTCTACCTAAGTGAACAATCACAAGAGGAGCTTAAAAAACTGGTTCATGAGAGTTCCTCACCAGTGGCAAACATTTACTTATGAGAAACATGGATGGTGTTATTGTGTTTCTGTTTTATTTAAAAAGATAAGTCTATTAATATTTTCCTTTGAAATAAGTGGAAAGCTGTTTTCCATTCAGCTGGCCTCTTTATCAGAGAATTAGTTATTGAATGGTCAATATTACTTGTTCTTCTCTCTGCACACTGGGTAATAGAGTAAAAATACACAGCAGGACCTTCAGAACAATGCAAGAAGAGAGGAAATTAGTGCAAACTCATTTGCACAGATAAGGGAAGCCTCTGAGGACTTGAGCCCAGTACAGAACTGCCAGGATGGGTCCTGGGACTGGTTCAGGACAATGCTGAAAAAGAAAAAACTTGTGCTCCCGACCTTACAACATTTTATTCGTAGCAAAGTTGCAATTATAGAGTATGGCATACTGGTTAAAAAAGCCTTAATTGGCTGTTTTGAGTCTCAAACGACTTTAGAAGTGCAGTCCCTGTTTGCAACTATTGCTGACTGTGGTGCCTCACCTGAGAGAAAGAAATTACCATGGTGCTAGTGCTACCCATGAAAATAAGGCTGAAGTTGAGCAGCAATTATGGGTGAAAACCTGCAGCATTTGAAGCTTTTTCAATTCCTGTGCTGTAATGAGTCTTTCATACAAGTAATAAATTGGATGGCACTTAGATGAGGAGTACAAGTTGAAAGACAGAAGAGTGTAGACCAGACAGTACAAACCTAAATGTATGGCTCAGGCATTTGCCACAGTTTGGGGATTTCTGTAAGCAGCAGATAAAAAACAATTTGATTGTAAAGCTTGAGCTGTTACTGTTCAGCATTCCCAAGATGAAATTTGATGTCACTGTGCAGATTTATGGAATCCACAATGTGGCAGGAAGTGCAATTAACAAAGCAAAACTGCAACACCTACAAAAAATTGTGATGAAGAAAAAATGAAGATAAAATTGTTTTTCTTTTCAATTTTTCTTATTCCTTTATTTCTGTACTTTCCCATTGTGAAGGAAAGACATAAAATGATTGACACTGTTACTAGGAATAATGTCTGAAATACTGGAATAAGTATTTAGTGGCTGGTGAGAACTGTGACCTGAGACACAAAGAGGCTTTAGAGTGAAAGGGATCAAACCTTAATAGCCATTAATGCACAACAATTACAAAAGTTCAGGGTAAGGGAACAGGGAAGCAGAGCAGGCAGGCACTGTCTGAGAGAGCAGACATTGCCTCTTAAGGTAGAGAAAATGCACAAAAAGCAGGAGCTAAAACACTTAGCCTGAAATATTACTGAGTGTTTTGTGGGCAGAGGAAATATCCCTGTGTTTGTTCCCTAAAGAGAATGGAAACTGGAGCACATGTAAGCACCCACAGAGGCTACCAAGAAACACAAGTTGTGTGACAAGATTCTCAATGGACACTTCTTATGCAGAAAATAACATCCAGGATGTCATTTTGCCATTTTGCTGTAAGGGCAGTAACAAGCTGGGTTCTGTCTGGCCAGCAGAGCTGCAATCTTACTCCAGCAGCACTGATAAGCTGGTATATGACCATGAGAAGAGAACTTCAGCATTGCAGGACTAGTGGACTGGCTATCAAATTCATCACAAGGTGATACATGTTGCCTGAATTTTTCAACAGAAATACCCTCTCTTCCAAGAAAACTACCTCCCAAAACAGCTGAGTAAATCTCAGATGAGCCATTTACTTGATCTACCATAGAAATGATTCACTTATTTTTCTAAAATCAAATTGAGTTAAATTTTCTCTACTTCTTTCTTTTACATTAAAGCAATTTCTAAAATGTTTCCTAATGAGAAACCAAAATGAAATAATTATACTTATAATATATTATATAATTATGCTTATATTATAATTATATATTATAATAACCTAGACACAGAATATTTCTTCTGTAATGTGTTGACTTCTCTCATTACCTGCCATTTGTGACACTTACCCAGACTAAATGTAACTCAAAATCACAAATAATTTGGGTTCTCTTCATTTTTCTGGCAAACAAAGTATTTGGCCAAGGGAATCAAGGAACTTGTGCCACAATAATGAAAAAGTGTGCATTGATACTGAGTAACAGGCAGAACTCACTGCTCTGGAAGAAGGAATTGGTTCCACTTTCCATGTGAGAGACAGGACAAAGCCTGAGTTGGCAAAGCTGTTTAGGAGAACCAGAGATCTTGCACATCCTCTGTTTGGGAATTTTGTGAATACAAAGCTCTCTGTGAATTCCTGTGTTATGTTCACACCTCACATTTTTGCAAATCCCAGTCTTTGTTCTAACAGAATATCACAAGTGACACAATTACAAGAAATAGACTAACAAACATTAAAACTGACAGAACATAAAATGTTCTCAGTTCAGTGGCTTGGATATAAGCTAAAAAAGCAAAGAACACAGCACATGTTTCTGCACTTGAAAAGCTTCCCCCAGAACCTTCTTTCAGGGACAGCTTGAAAAGACAAATTGTACTGGAGTTTTCCAATCTGTCACAGTAAGGGAAGCTTCTGAGCTGTAGAGAGATGCCTGTGAATTAAAAATATATCATTTCATCTGAAAATTTATAAACCTTTCTAGTTCAGTTGGGTTTCTTTCCCTTTGAATAGCAGAAATACATCCTTCAACTCTTACCCAGATACTACCAAACTACCAAAACAACTCTAACAATCCAAAACAAGTGTTGCAGTGTTGGTTTTTTAATATATTTTAAATGCTAGTTATTTCTTCAAAATGTAAATGTCAATCTAGAGCAAATGAGGAAGTGTTTTAATGGGAACTCCAAGCTGAAGATGATCCTCATTACCATGGGAAGCTGGTATCCATGCTTTTTTCTCACTGAAAAGCAAAGCAGTAAAAGTGAGAGGGTATTGTCTATCATGCAAGAAAAGAGGGTTTTTTAATACCCTACAAAACAGGTTTAATTTTAAGGCTAACAAAAAATGCAACTAATCTCTGACTGAAGATATGTGGATTTAGCCTGGGAAGAGATTTTCCTTTTTGTTAGAAATCTGCGTCAGTGCACAAGAATTGGTGGAATCTCATCATGCTCCGACATGATACACATAAAATTGAAAAAGAACACCGTTTTCTGATCAAGTGATTCCTATAAACACAATTTCCTTGGTGGTTACCTGTTCAGTGCTCATCAGTGATCATGTGTAGATTTGTTTTTTCTTATGAACTCTGTTTTTGCATGATGTCACAGTTCATAAACTTTACCCCTTAAAAATTGTAATTTACAGTTCATTTTCTTCTTGTGATTCTTCTTGTTGGTAAATATATCAACTGTACATTTTATTTTCTTTTCCTCAAGGAAGGTTCATATATATTTTTCAGTTAAGTATTTTGATTAAGTGAATTATGAAGGCTTTCTGTGAAGTCAATCATGATATTCATGTTTTACAAATGGGGAAGTTGAGGAGCAGAGAAGGAAAGTGACTTTCATAGTGATACTGTAAGTGGCAAGGCTGGGAACAGAAACTGGAGATCTCTACTGCCAGATCCACTCTGCTGGATGGAGACCATAACCTACTACTCATTATTTTTCCATAATTTTCTTTTTTAAAGTCATTGTCCTTGAGACTTTGCAGATAGCATGATAAGCGATATATTAAATCACCTTTATCAATGTCATGCAATTTTATTGCAAAATAGTAGAAGGGGATACTCGGGTAGTGTTTTGGAGATTTTTTTAAAAAAAAAACAGATCTTAATTCTGACTCTTTAGAATTTTCAAAAATTAGAGGAGAATTCAAGGAATGGACTATTAAATTTCAGGAAATTATTCAAAAATTCAAAAATATCCAGAGACATTGTAAAAGTGAGTGTACAAAGGCTGTAATGCCTCAAGGAGAAGGAAATGTGCAGTGGATTTGATGATGTAGTAAATTAGGATTTTGAACTCTTGTAGCCCAATCAGAAAAGTCTTTTGTTCCATCTGCAAACCATCACCTCATATAAATTTAATTTGCCAGTTAAGATGCTCTGTTTTCACAGCATGGTAGAAAACCCTTCTAAGCATCATCATTGTTCTGGATAATTCAACAGGAGTGCAGTTTGCATCTGTGGCTGGTGTGGAACAGATTTAGATGGCAAAGTGGTTTGATCCTGTGCAGATCCGGTTTTGATGTTTGCAGTCACAACCTTAGCCAGAAGGAACAGCAGTGACCAATCTGGAAAGAATCCCAATGGCATCACTTCTTTTGCATGTCACCAAAAATGATTCTCTTTCCATTCTCTCTCTGGCTCATTTCTTTGGCCTGTCCCTGAACAGGGTCATTCTCTGATAGTGTTTAAAGGTTTTAGATAGAAGAATCACACCTGAGCTCTTACCCCATCTGCTCTTGGACAGACCCAGCTGTTTCTTTTAAAAATGCTCTCTTGCAAATTTTACACCTGAGCTTGCTGACCCCTTACCAGCAGGTAATGTTGAGGAACCCACATCTGTTACTCTTGGCCAGTGGGAGGTGAGCTGGGCTGTGCAGAAAAGCTGCATGAAACAAGTTCAGACACTAAATAATAACAAGTGTCAGCCTAGAGTAAGATTTTTATGCCTGAATTATGAGCCTCCTGTAATAGAAACTATAAGGGAAATTCAAACAGGCTATTAATTGTAGCAGTGCCAATATATTAAGATGAGTAAGATTTTCTGAAGGTATATACTAAGCAATTTCAGTTCTTTTTACTTGTTTCATTAGGAGGAAGCTCTGCAGATGCATTTCCAATAAATGTGTGTGCTGATTTAAGAGCTCCTGTATTGGAGTCAGTCACCCCTGCCAAGGCTCAGAAAACACCACCTTCCTAAAGCCGTCAGGGTTGTACTGTGGTTACATGCTCCTCTCTGCCTTTGGCTTTCTCTAATCTTCATCTGACCTGTGGTAAATTCATGCTGACTGTTCTCACCCCCAAGGAAATGAAGTAAGATTAAGGTTTCTAAGAGTATAAAGTTCTGAAAATGAATATCATGGGCTGAAGCCTCTTGGCTGTTTTAGGAATTGGTACAAGTCCACTGGTCATGATATTTTCTTCAGCTGACAGAACTGCTTTGTGGAAAGGCTGAAACTTCTCCTTTAAGAAAGGAAGTTTCAGTGATTTTTGGCCAATGAAGGATTCCCTGAAATTCTGCCTGAAATTTCAGACACAGAGGGAGAGAATCAATCCAGCATTATCCATGGCATGGTGGCTTGGTCACACCACAAGAGCAGAAGGCTGGCTCAAGCCTGTTCTCTGCCTGACTCAGGTCAAGGATTTGAGTCTCAGTTGAGATCTTTTGTTACAGCACTCACTCCACCTGGTCCATTTTATTTTTTTGATATCTGAACTAGAATGATTCTTTGGAAAGATGCAGAAGAAAGGGAAATAAGGATTGCCTTCTGATTAAAAAAAAATAAAAAAAAAATTCTCAGAGTCAGAACTCTTTAATCCAGGTCTCATTCTTCAGGAGTGGATTGTGTGAAGTTCACAATATATGTGCATAAATATGTTAGCCACAAATCAATGTGAAAACCAGAAAAGCTTTAACGTAAAAATGAGAACTCTAAGCACATTTACAAAGGACACCCAGCAGAGTTTTACACTGAAGCAAGAACTGCATCTACAAAAGTAATTCTTGTCACTGAAAGAAGAGTACAATTTTATTTCTTATAGCTGTGCATGAGATATTAAGGTTATTTTATTCCATTACTGGTTCTCCTCTGTTCTTCCTGTGCCAAGCCTCTGTGTATGCTACTGTGAACACAAATTTGTGTTATATCACTGTAGAAGTGCTTGCCATTGTGTACCTGGATGCTGAAGTGTATTTGGGGAACAGGCACCTCTGCCAGAAACAACTGAGTCAAAAAATATGTATCATCATAAATAGTCCCCTATTTTTCCAGAATAGTCATAATCTCATGGGAAGTATTTCCACACACTTCCTTTAAAGGAATGAAGTGTTTGGAAAGCCTAAAGGGACAAAAAAATCATTTCCTCTGACTACGTATCCCTAAAATGTTAAGCATAATTTTCAGAATACACAAAAATATCTGTTACTTCATTTGACTTGCTCCAAAACAAATTGGTCTTCTGCCAGCCTCTTCTTTCCTTAGCTTCTCTTGAAAAGATATTTCCATTCTGAGACCAGTTGCAAAAGAAATTAACAAATCTTATTGAGGGAATATAATCAACTTTATAATGGATGAAACTGGACTATCACAAAAGAAAGACTTTTTTTTTATATTCTTTTCTTTTTTTTTTCATGTTCTTCAGCATTTAATATATATTGTTATTGAGGTAAATCCAGAAAAAAATCTTATTTCTGTCTGTCCAGGAGCACATGCAAGGCAGTAACTTCTCACTGTTTTCAGCTGCAAGGTAACTGTGACAGCACTTCGAGCTCCAGGTGGCTTTTCCCAAGATATCTAAGGACTAGGAAATAAAAACTGTGCTCTGTAGATACCAGGCTGCCAGGATCAGTGAAGCTGTTCCAAAATACACAAGCTGAGGCTCTGGCCTGTGAGAGGCAGTGGTGTCCATCTGTACCAGAGCACTGTCGGGAGGGTTTTACACTGGCACCAGCATAAAGCACCTCTGCTTTCTTTTCTCTGCTCTGAAACTCTTTTTCTTAACTGCTTTTCATTACAGTTCTCTCTGGAAAAATACCAGTAATTTAAAGGTTAATAGAATGCTGATGTCACTGTAATTAGAGCAGAGGAAAAACATTTCTGTAATTACTGCTAATGCTTTCCTGCTGTTCAGCCAATAAGATATGGCCCCCAGTCTGAGATGGGAGGTGGGTGTAGAGATCTGTGTGAGCGAGAACTTGTGACAGGTTGATCAGACTAGTGCAGAAATGATGTCTGAGTCACTGGAAGCATGTTGGAAATTGGTCATTAAGCAACCCACCTGGAAAAAATAGAAGTCAAAATGTCAAGGATGTCATAAAAATGCAGTTCATGGCACTGGCTAGCTAAAAAAAAGGTAGGACATGCACTTAATCAAAATTCATGTTTTGATTTCACTTCACAGCATTACAAGTAATCCCATTAGTGTAGGAGTTCTATATTTCCAAAAATAGCTGTGATGCTGCAGAGCTGACCACGCACAGGAGCCTTTGGGAGTGACCCCTGGACAGGGCTGGCAGTCGGTCACACCCAGATCATTATCCCTAAAGTTGGTTTGTCCTGTGCCTGATCACTTCCCATGGAGTGAGTTGGTGCCTTGAGGTGCACGGTGGGGTCTCTGCTCCACCTCCCAAGATGGGAATGGCACTTCAGAGCTCACTGAAATAGCTGTGAGCAAACAGAGCAGCTCAGCTTGGGAGGTTTTCTGTTCTGCTGCTGGGAGACCTCTCAAAATTAAACTTACAGTTATTCAAATTTCTGTATTGTCAAAAGACCACAAAAAGAGGATAATTGGTGCATTGTAGTTGTTTCCAGAAATGTCAAGGAATTCATTTCCTTGTTTTCCAACAGAATTTCAGAATTTTACTAGAAGAAACATTTGTTTGCCTGTACCTAAGACCTTAAGGAAAAAACCTCTCTACAAATATTGTGTGAGTTTTGCTAACTTTAGTGGAATTGCATTTGCTCAATTGCTAATGAAATTCTACAGTCTGATGGATGCTCTGATGAAAACACATTAACTTCCTTCTCTAACCCTCCTGGCATGGCACTGGGCTCAGGCTAATTAGCCGTGTCCCTCAGAGCTGTTCCATCCAGTAGCAGCTCAGGCATCCTCAGGTGTCCTGTAGTATTTTACAGTGCAGAAATGCCCTAATAAACTCATCAATGAAGAATAAATTTTGCTGTTGCTCTTTCTACTAGCACGTATTTCCCAGATTCCCTTTGGCAGATCTGTCATTAGTCACCTCATTGTTTCCATGTGTCACAGTGGATGTGGATTTTAAGAAAAAAAGGAGTTTACAAAAAGGTAGCTACATGTTTCAGAGCAGAGCTGGCATCCCCCAGAGAAGCAGGGATGAGAGAAGCAGTACGTGCAGGTGAAGGTCAGAAACACCAGAGAGGAGTTGGAGAATGTGATAATAGACAGGAGCAGATAACAGGAAGAGTTTCACCACATCGGGAACAAGCAGGGCAGATTAGGAGGAAGATAAATAGGCCTTTGAAACTTCAAATCTTCCCCTTTCCAATTTAACATATGAAAGTGAATTATATCTGAATGCTTATGGGGATCTAAAACTGAGAAATAGCCAAGGTTCTTTTCTGACTTCTTTTCAGTGTTCCAGCAGCTCTGTTTTCACTTTGAAACACAAGTGGCAAGCAAAATGCTCTGAAATGGGAGCTGTTCAGTTCCGAAAGGCATGGCCTCCAGAGATAATCATTACAACAGTGTTCCTTCTTGTACCATCTCTGCAGTGATCAGGACTCTTGTACAGGCTCTGAATGTTGTACCAAACTGCCCCTAAGTGATTTTAGTGATTTGGAATTGCAAATAAGTTATAGTTCAGCTGTAGTACCTCAAATGTAATACTGAAACTGCATCCTTGAGTATATATTTCTGTACTTCTTTTAGGTGGGCTAGACTATCTGATTTTTACCTGATACTTGGTATTAAATTGTGATCATGGTTGAAAAGCTGAGAACTGAGATCTTCATGGTCTCAGGCTTAGGACAGTTTTTTTTCCATACAGGCCAAACTGATTAATAAGAATTAACACTTGAAGGCTTAGCATAAACTTATTCTCTCTAATTCTTTTCAAGCTGTTTTCACTGGGCATGACATGGAGTCTGGAAGAAATAGGTTAGACATTTCAAGCAAAACCAGAAATCTGAGGAATGGTATCTCTTTTATAGAGTAAAGAGTTCTTGAAAATTCAGGTAACAAATACATAAGAGAATGAAGGATATAATTTATATCTTGGACCTTCAGAAAAAAAGACTCCCCCCCTTCAGTTAACTGTAATTGCTGTGATTCAATGCAAATATGAAATTAATTGCTTTAATACAGTGGGAAGATCACTGTTCAAGCAGTGTTTCATCCCCTCACTTTTGGGTTCAGTCTCCAGCTTTTTCTAGCTGTCACTTCTATTTAGACTACATCAGGCTAAATTGAAACTAATCACAGACATGCAGTGTGGCAAATCTGCTTGACCAGAAATTTCTCTTCACTCTTCTGGCAGGATTAGATCCTAACACTGTGTTGATTCAGCCAGGCTTTTCCTCTGATCAACAGAGTGACTAATGGTCCTGACTGTGGTGTTTGTCTCAAGGGCAAAGCAGAGCAGGCAGGCAGGAGCTGGACCTGTCATGTTGGACAGTCAGCAGTGCTTGCATTGCTGCAGCACTCAGGGAAGCTGTGGCCATGCAGAGATGGAGGGCAGCATTTCCAGAGGACCTGTGCTTTGCTCAAGCTCATGGAGAGGAGTTGGATTCTTCAAGCTCCAGGGGAGCACCCCTTGGATGTGGAGAATGCTTATTTAGACTGTAAGGGACAGCTTGCCAGTGATTTGGAAGCCATGTTGTGGGTGCCAAAGAGCTCTTAGGCCTTTTTGAATCTTTTTAAAACATATATTCCTTCTCCTCTTAATTCTGTTGTCATCTTCTCCTTGTTCCCCTTGCTCCCATGACCTGAGATTGGTGAAGACACGGTGATAATAAACAGCAAACACTTTGTCAGAAAAACGTGCACGTGTCTTGTCCTCTTCACCAGATATTTAATTTCAATTTGTTACAGTATGGAAAACAGTGTGTACAGAAACCATATTGACTGACATAAGCTTCTCAAAGGAAAATCTGATATGGATTTCATGCACATATTGGTGGAAATGAGCATTTCATTTTCTCAGATAGCTAATGGCATGGAACTCTCAAGGACATTTAAAACAATGAAATAGTTTTGTAAAAAAAATTGAAAAAAGTGTGAGTTAATTCACCAAATACCTTTAAAACCAATAAGTGCTCATTATTGCTTGTTCTGGTTTTGGCTGGGATAGAGTTCATTTTTTTCATTGCTCATCCTCTGAATCTGTGAATAATGTTTTTACTTCTTTTTTAAATGCCCATACTGTACTGCACAATTATTTCAGTAACTTCATGTGCAGTTTTTTTATTGAGGGGCAATTTGCCCACAGCAGCTCTGGCACTTAAAAAGTGAGTAAGAGTAGTAATAAGGCAATAGTTTTGCTATTGCAATTAAAGGTGAAAATTATTTCTTTTAAATTTGCAAATACTTTCAGTAAATACTGGACATAAACTTACAGCTATATAATCACTCCAAGAATCTACACTAACTTTGAAAGGTCAAAGCACTAGAATAAAGAAGGAAAATGAGATGTAATATACCAGTTTCTGTAATTGCTACTTTCATAAGAGTGCTATCAACAGCAATTGTAATACTATAGTAATGAGGAGAATTGTCAACATAGGCAAAAGATTTTGCACCTTCTATTGTAATATGAAATTCATCTTCATAGGTATCTTTGCATGCACACTTTCTAAATGCAAGAGTGAATCCAGCTGAAATGGTTTTCTCCTTTACCTTTTCCCTTATGTCTAAGAACCTAAGGAAAAAAGTTTTTTCATTTGTTTCTGTCTTATCACAGAAGTTACATGGTATTTTTCATGTCAGAAACTCACAGAGCCATTAGTAATCTATTAAAAAGAACTTTAAAACCACTACAAATCAGGAATACAACACAAAAAAGAGGAAAAATTAGCAAAAAATGTGGGATAAAAACCTGTTAATAACACTTCTGCTATTAAGTGACGCCTTCTGTGCCTTTAGACTTGCACTGTTCCCTTTGCCAAATGGCTGCTCTTTTTGCGTGTGCTGGCTTTTGCCTCTCTAGTTAAAAAAATACTACTCTGGTGTATTAATAATGCAGGAAAATGGTTTAATCACAGAAAGGGACAAGAAGTTTTCTTGTAATTGGATAAGAGTACCTTCCCCTGGTTGAAAGTTTAGCTTGTGGCCATTTATAACCTTTCTATTTCCAGCTGAAACCTGAATCCTTGTTCTTTACATGGACAATGCTGCTTTCTGATAATATTCCCCTATAACTGAGAGGAGGGGTTAAGTGTTGAGCTTGTAATTATGGGTCAACATTAGGCCTCTCAATTTCTCAGGGAAACATTCACTTCTGTCAAATTCTTTGCTGCAAATACTGAGTATGCAGCTCTACAGATCCCCTGACATGACTTAGCTGGCTAACAGTGATCCACACACCACACTTCAGGAACAATTACCCAAAACCATGGAATGAAATGAGGGGCAAACTGTAGTAGGGATTTCATTCACAACTGTGTTGTGTTGTTCAGTACTGTAGTACCATGCTGTTTCTTGACCCCAGTTTGAGAGAATTTTCTTATCTATAAAATAGTAGTAGAAATGTCAAGTACAACCCCTGTACTTGGAAGAACTGTTTTACTCCACGCCATAAGTGTTACACTGAAAAAAAATGAAGGTGACAAGCTATTTCATATATTTCTAGGCACCAGTGGATATTTGTTTCCACACTTTCCACTGCAGAAAAATGCTTATTTCTTAGTATACATGGGTTTGCATCTGACTATTACAGAATAGTTCTGAATTTATGTTCCTGGTGTGCTTATTTATTATATTACAAAGGTTCAGTCTGTGTCATGGAATTGTAGCCTCTTTGTCTCCTCAGTTTAGTGCAGCTAAGAAGGGGCAATTAGGCTGAGGAAATTAATGTGTGTTTCTCATGAAACTGCAGCAGCTTGAAGTGCCCTCTGTTCACAATCTCTTAACTAGTAAGTTTTAATTTAGGGAGGTTGTAATAGGTGCACAGCATGAGCTTATATCATACTGAAGTGTCCTTGTTTGTACAGGTAGGTGGCTGTTGTGTAAATATTCTCTCATTTTAAGATGGGATCAAAAGTATCAATCTGTGATCAGATCCTGTTAAATGGCTTTGTGCTATTTAAATGTAGCTAGTTACAGATTTCGATATTTGCAGTGCATTGTCTGTATTTTACCTGTGGCACAGCATGAAGTAAGAGAGGTTATTGCAGGACCTAAATATGATACACATGAAACTTGTCTGGGCCTTAATTTCAGTAACAATTCTGTCATTACTTTTCCTATGCAAAGTTGTACTCTTTCACCCAAATGAGTTTTGACTTGAAACTGTTTCTCAGGAACAGATTTGCTTTAACCATCACTTTCATTCTCTACATGTGTGTGTTGGATTATGTTTTTTTTTTTTCAATGGCATCTGGCTACCTCTCTCACTAGGCATTTAACCTTTTTTTTTTTTGAAAATGGATGTGTGAGAAGGCCTTCTATGAGCTACCAGAGCTTGCATTCAAAACTCAATGAGTTCCCAGTTGTACTCTGCAAGATTAATTCAAGTCAATAGAGGATTTAGAAGTGAAAGGGGAGAAAAATCAGGTCAGCAAAAAATATGAATAGACTGATTGAATCAGTGGGAAATGCTGTGGTAAAAGACAGAGGATTCCAATTCCGTTTATAATAAACTGGGAGGCTGAGATGCTTAATAGCAAGGAAGGGCAGTATTGCTTGAGAATTGGGTTGGATTGGCAGAGTATATCCAAATGTTCTCCTTCCAAAAGAATGACTGAATATGTAATATGAACTTGGTACAAGTGCTTGCTCTCTCTGCTTTTTTTGTGAACGTAACTCCTGATGAAAAGATCAGTGGTGTTTCCTCCCACCAAAGGAATGAAGAAGAATGCATTTGATACTGTGTGGCTTTGTGGTTTCTGGTTTAAAATGGTGGTGACAAAATCTGGGTGGACCTAGTTCATCATGTCCAATTCAGAAAGGTCAGGATGAAGTCCTGATCCAATGATCCATTCCAGAGTTCTTGTCACTAGTTACATAAAACTATCAGTACATTCCAGAGTATGGTTTGCTGTCCTTTAAGTCCTAGCTTTTACTGTAGTAAAAACATTCCCCACTGCACTGAAAACAGATGCAGGTAAGAAGGAGTGTGTCTTGGTTACTCTAAGAAAAGTTAAATTTGAAACAAAAATCTTAGTTTCCCTTTAAACCTATTTATAGGAGAAGTATCCAGTGTTGCTAAAATGTGCTGTTGTGTGGGTTTTGGATCATGAGAGGGAAAGGTTCCCTGGGATTTTGTCATCTCCAAATGAGATAAATATTTTAGGCCTGTGATTGACTTTTATGGACATGCAAAAAATCACAAACCCAACAAAACCCCAAACTTCATTGGGGAATCCAGTCACTTGTTCTGTATAAATATTTAATGGTAGGAGATGAGAGAGAATTTCTCACTATGGCATTATGCATGCACCCAGCATGATGGCATTTTAATTCTCTTCTTAGACGGTACAGTGCTGTCACCCCACAGAAACTAGAAATGAAAAAGTCTGTGCCAGCCTGCACATTCCCCATGCTACATGGAAGAAAAGCTATCTGAAATTACTGAGGGCTCAGAGGTGGCAGAGAATGTCTGGATTAAAGTTTGATGACAAAGGCACATATACCCTGAAGATCTGACTGTTATCATTGCCATTTGACACTTCAGAGTGTTGCTCAGCAGAGTGTGAATTGATGACACGCTGTTTATTTCTCCTTATGCTAAATCCCTGTGTGGGCATGGCTTGTGTGTGTATATATATGCATATATGTGTATTTTTATCTATTCATATATATATATATGTCAAAGTGGGCTCAGCCATCATCATTACCTGCAAGTGAATGTAAAGCCATCAGAGATTCAGAAATTTTTAGCTCAGGTTTGTGTAAAGCTCCTTTATGCAGAGAGACCCTCTCTAAGCAAGTTAAAGTCACTGATTATAAGTGCCCATGGAGAGGTTTCATGAAGTTAAATAAACTGCAGTAAAGCGTGTCAAGTTTCCCATTTTTCCCTCTGTAGGTGAGCTCTAAATATCTTCACCATGTTTTCTAGCAGCCTTCCCAAATCCTTCATGAGTCCAATTTCCTGATGTCGGAACAGGACTGGGATCTGCAACCACATCAAAGTTAACTTGTGGGATTTTGCTTTGCTTTTCATAGTTATGGATGCTAAGCTTCAATAATGTGCTTAGTGCTATAAGAGGCAGCGAAATGACACTTGGTGGCCCTAGGAGTGTGCAATCCAACGACAGACAGACAGTGCAGAGTGTGCTGGGAGACCTGGGGAATGCACATCTGAGAGAAATGGTACTTTCTGAAATAATGGTTGGGTGCCTGACAACATTTACATTAACACTGGTGAGTATTCATGGCTTCAAGAATGACGAGAGTTTAGGGAAAGGATTTGGCTTCAGCAGATTTTATTCTGCCACATGCAGAGGGATCAGATCAGTCGACCATTGATGCTATAGTCATATACATTCCTTCCTTACTTTTTTTTTTCCATGTGGTGTTTGAGCCTGCTTTTTGATCTGTGCCCCTTACATTCTGCACTCTGACTAACGGGCTGCTCACAAATGCAGAGGAGTTTACGTCCTGCCAAATGTGTAATTACTGCAGTACTCCAGGCACCTCACTGCATACTAAGGAAGTTTCACTGGCCCTACATTGATGTCAGATACTGCTGTACCAAAAAATCATCTCCAAAAAAATAAGCTTCTTTAGTCTATGATTTTTAGTAAGTCCTTCAAAGTAAAATTGATATATTTGGGCTCATACTTCCTTTCCCTTAGTTATGTGGATATGTGTAGGATTAAAACTGCTTTCTGTATTAGTGATTTTCTCTCTTCTGATTAAATAAGTGTATTTATTGAAGGGACAATTCTAATAGTAGCAAAAAAGTGTCTGAAGACAAAAAGTAAGGAACTTTCAAGCATGCTAACAATGCAAATTGCTAAGCTGTTTTGGGGCTGATTTTAGAACAGAATACACATGAGAAAATAATTTGTCATATGCTTAACTTTTATTTGGAATAGATTAATGAGCATGGTGTCTAAAATCTGGGTCATGAGTGAAAAAAATTGACACACAGCCCAAGTGAAGTCAATGAAATTCTCAAGTTAGGAACTGGAATAGGCCTTAGGAGAAAACAAGAGGATCTTTAGGGTAAAGCTGATGAATATGACACACTTCCCTTTGCTCCAATTCTTTTGCCCTGCTTGAGCTTTTGTTTCAGGTACAGATCCCAGGCTTGCCTGTATTTTAGTCTTCTGATTCTAGAAGCAGTTGAAAGCTCATTGTTTCCCATTGCAGATGTGTGAGAAATAGGTTCTCAGCACACAACAACTGTTAATTGCTAAAGCAAATGGATCTCACCATTAGAGTAGTGATGCAGTCTTCCACTAAGCCTGACAGGACTCATCCAGTCCAGGCTCTAACAAAGGAATGTGTTGTTGTGTAAGTGGCAAATTAGTAGATCTATAGCTTTACTCAGACAACAGTAATTGTTGTAGTCATGATTTGTCACGATTAGTTTGTGAATATTAATTATCAGCTTCTCAATCTATTTCCTCTGAAATAGGCACTGATGATGACCAATTTCTGATGGACTGGTTTGGGTTACCACTTTTTCTTATGTTACTGTCACTGCCTCGGGGCTCACCTGCACTGGGTGGCTTCAACAGAAACATTCTTGTTCTTTCACAAGAGCTTCTATAACTCATCTGTTCCTGGTTCAGAGTCTTCACAGAGACTGGTTCTACCTGTAGATATTGTGCAGTGTTGTAAATGATGAGTGTTTTGTTGTCTCCTCTACAATGGGTGAGTGGGAGTTCATTTACAGTGTGCAGGTGGAATGCCTCTCTGGGATTGTGAAATCCTTAGCATCAGTGCACTTGGTCCTCCCCATCAAACTTTGTTTCACAAATTCGGTGATTGCTTTAAATTTGTATATTGGCTTCTCTTTGAAAGAAAAAAGTGTCTGTACAATTGGCTTTTTGTTTCATACTCCAAGCTAGACTTTCTTGTGATTTTTGACTTGCTTTTTAGCAGAAATGGCAATTCCTGGGGGGCTGTGGTTTCTACTTAGAAGCAGCAAACTGAATTTAATTAGAGGTGAGTGCGATCTGGTGATGTGACAGGCAGGCTTTGCCCAGCACCACCGGCAGCACAACTTCCCCAGCTCTGAAACAGAATGGGCAGCAGGTCAGGGCACCCTTTTTCCCCAACATCCACATGCCTCAGCTTGTAGCATCTCACCTCATTGTGCCTGTGAGTGTCTCAGCAGCTTGCAGGTGGGGACTTGTTGAAGCTTTCCCTGCTCTCAGGCAGCACCGGCAGCTCCGCAGATTTTCCGTGGGTTCCGCACCCCTGGACATCCAGCACCAGCAGCCCCTTTGTCGGCAGAGGCCAGAGAGAAAATACAGTGTGGGAACAGAGCTGGTGGCTCAGCCATACAGGAATCAATCACCAAGGTCAGCCCCTGGCAGGAGCTGTGAGGGCTGATAAGGCAGCATCCTCAGCTGGAGCGAACGTGCCTCATTTCACTGCATCTCTGCTGCTCTCCGGAGCGAGGCACATCAGGCTTCCCGTGACTGGATTGCTGATTCACTGGGAGAGTTCTGTGGGCTATGTGCAAAGGGGAAGGCCGAGGCTGTCAGAAGAAAAGGAGGAACCTTCATTTTTGGAAAGTGGCAGGGAGGACAGATTTTGAGATGTGGTAATAGAAAATAGAAGGAAGAAACACTGTTTGCTGTGACAAAATGTGGATCTTCACTGTTCTCCATTTGTGAGCCTTCATTTGAGAAGAAATTGATAGATGGGATTTGCGAAGTGGCTTATATATAGGTATTTTACTAAATATATGCTATTGTTGACCAAGCTTTCTTATTTCATCTGAAAAAATAAACAAATTTCAATCTGTAACAAACTAAATTCAACATGAGATCAGATCACTGCAGCTGCAACTTTGCCATGTATATCCACAGTGTCAAGAGCTAGTGCTTTAAAAAATGCATATTTTGTGGTTTTCTTTCATCTTGAAAATCAACAGGATAATAAAGATAACAAGCATTTTTCTAAAGTAGTTGTTAAAGTCTAAATGTCAGAGAGGCAGTTAGGCATTCCATAATTAGCTAGAGAAACACATATATCTTTATGCATTGACTCTTCGAAGTGTTTTATTACGGTTTGACAGTCGAATTGGGATACTGAGTAAAGGTGTTTACACCCTCAGCCTTCATGGCCACACCAAAGCAGGAGCCAGCAGGAGGTTCAAGAGCCTACGGTGTTGCAAGTGAAGGCAAGTAGTTTGCAGCTGAGTTGTTTGTTGCTGAGAACACTTTTTGTTCATTAATTCAGAGACCATAAAATGGTACAGCAGATAAAGTATTTGATGTGTATAAAAGATATAGTTGGATTCTGCAGTGTGGGTCAGTCTGAGACACATGCACAAAAAAAAGGCATGGCTGGATGTGGCAGTAATCATTTTTTCTTCAGGTGATCCTTACAGACTTGCCTGGACATTTGGTGGGAGGGAAAAGAGCTCTGTTGATGTGAAACCTCTAGAATTATATCTCTGAGCTTCCTAGATCACCTAGAGCTGTAGTGGATAATGGGTTGTTATCTTCTCTCCCTTGCCATTGATCTGCAGTCTCTGCCTGTCCCTATGGAAAACACCAACCTCAGAATCTCAATTTGCTTTTTACTCCACCCCAGCGTGGAGCAAAGTGGACAGTGCAAGTTGTTATCTGGGCATGTTTTGTTTTAACCAGCTGGCATCAGAGGAGATTCAAACAACCCAATAAAGCTTCCAGTTGACCACCCCTCTCAGTTTAGGGAATCCCATTTAAATGATTCATAAGCTGCCATCATTCTGTATGGTTTCCAGCAACAAGTAGGTAGAACTGTTAGTGTGGCTGCTATTCTATTACATATCCTGCTGGGCAGCTGGTCCCTGAAATTTTTTGGAGGCCATGCAGATGGAAGCAAAAAAGTTGGAACAGCTTCTGTGCCCAGAGGAGTAGCCAACCTTTTGATGTCCAAAACCTCTCTGTCCCCACCATTAAATTTCTACAGTGGTTTCCAGAATCCCAGATTGAACACTCATGCTCTCTGCTTCATAACTGTCTCCTCTGAAAATCCAATTGATGCTGGAAATTGTGTGTGTGCATGTGCAATGTACTATATACCTGAAAGAAATGGGTCTATAAGAGAGATAGTTGTAAGATTTGCCTTTTGAAAAGCCATTTTCAGGAGAAATGAAGGGTGCTGATTTTACAGCATTAAGAGATCGGGCTGAATGGAGGGAAAGCAGCATGGCATGAACCTGTGAAAAGCTGGAAAGTTTACAAAGGACTTATCCCACAGCTCCTAGCGACAGCAGCTGTGCTGTGACATACAAACTGATGTACCAGTTGTCTGATCCATAGGTTTCACTTCTAGGACCATTATTTCTTGGCAGCCAACCTAACGTAATTACGTATGTTTTCCTGCAACAAGCAAACACTTTATGTGGCTGAGGAAGCAGCTGCACTACACTGAAGAGCTCATTTGCATAAATATGAAAGTATAGTCATAGAATTGCAAAATTACATATTGGGTAGGGTTACGTGTTAATGTCAAGGATTATAAATACCAGTAGGGATTATAAATACCTATAATGCCCTTTTATTTAAAAGGAACTAATATTTAGCCATTTTGAACATTGAAAGACAGTTTGTCATCTGAGTATTTAAAAGCGTGACTAGTCTAAAAAAAATTTGTATGTGACTCTGAACTGGAGATCTTTGCATTTTTCCTTATTTTCTGTCATGAGCTACTCTTCAGAGATGGAGAGGCAGAGATACACCTTCAAAAAGGATTGCCAAGCCAGGTAAAATTTGTCTTATTTTCTTTGAACTTAAATTAGGCTTGTTGTTTGTAAATTCATAGATAAGTTTCTAAAGGAACCTGGTAAAACTTCTTGTGTATTAACTACATTATACAGGAACTAAACTCATAGGCTGCAAGTAACATTAGTCAGGGGAACTCTCTGACTCATAACACAAAGTGTTTCCAGAAAAGACCTAGTGACAGCACAAGTATTTGTACAGATGTGTGTCTAAAAGAACAGATTTGGTGGAGTAAAACATAAAAGGTTTGTTTCAGTTCCTCACCTGCTTCACTCTGTGACCATACGGGTGCTCGTGCTGTGCAAGAAAGATGTACAAACCAGAAAAGGAAAGCTAAAAATGTGGATGATATGGACACAGCACCAGCCTATCCTGCCCTAAATGATTTGTGGAATTACAGCATCACACTGGGAGAGCTGAGTTCCTGCTCTGCGCAGGGCAGCTTGGCAGGGAGACCTTGTGGAGAGAGTGCAGCTTAGGCGGTGTTTAGCCGAGTGCTTTAAAAGAGATTTATCACCCATTCTGTGTTACCATGAGACAGGGAGGCTGTGAACTACACACACTTCTGCAGTGGGGACAGAAACCCCTGGGAACAGAGTTCCATGGGCTGCTGGGGCCATCTCAGCCCTCTCTGCCCCCGGAGCCCCTGTGCTCACAGCACAGTCAGCACATTGCAGTGCTGACACAGTGAAATGGGTCCAACCAACGCTCTCTGGGCTGGCCCCAGAGTGATGTGTTGTTTTGATTTCTTGGGTGGTTTTATGCAGATTTGATTGACGTGGTTAGTTTCAGCTGATGGATTCAGTTGTGCAATTTGTTCAGCTTTTAATGAAGTAAGAGCAGAAAAATGCTCCAAGTGTCATGACAGCATGATGAGATGAGCTCTAACTCATCTTCTCTTGATATTTCAAAATATGTTGCTACATTTTTCCTCCAGCTGTTTATTCTGCCCATCTGCTGGATGTTGCATTTCTTGCTGGCAATAGAAAATCCAGTCTCAGTGCCCAGAGGGTGACGAGTTTTTTCTGTGTTGGTTTTTGCTCACAGTTTTGACGTTAAGACTTGGCACTGAAGCAGCTCATGAGCATGAACATGGACTATTAAATGACGCTGCATTTCTCCAGAACCTGCTGCATTTCTCAGAGCCTGCTGATCTCCAAGAGGAAGCCCTGATTGGTTTCATCCTTTGCCTTCCACCAGCCTTTGTGAACAGATCAAACATTAATCAGAAAGAAAATTAGCGTTGTTTTGGCCAAAGCAGCGTGGGTGCAAGGGCTTGAGGGCACAGTGAGAAGCAGAGGAAGAAGGAGGAAGAGGAGGGTACCAGCCCTCCTGTGGACAAACTGTCCAATTAACTTGTTTGGATTACTCATTCACAACATGACACCTCTGTCACCTCCAGCAAGAAGATGGTAACCCAAATCTGGTGGCTGGAGATGTCTGAAGCTCTCAGGGTCATCTTTAGCTTTTCTGGCAGCAGATTGTTGTAGCTATTGGATGATTGGTTTGCATCAGCACTTTGGGCCTGGAGAAGATAAGATATTAGCTATATAGCCAATACATCCTTGTTACCTTGGGAAGAAGGCGTTGGACTGTTGCCAAAAATTCAGTAAAAATCAAAAAACTCCTTAACATCAATTTACCATTAAGAAGCAGGCATTCTTTATTTCTCCAGATGCACAAGAGGATATCTCCTCCAAAATGTAGAAATATTTATAGAATGTCTGTCCTCTCTGACCACAGAAATGACACATTTGGAAGAACAGAAGAGAGGTGCAGGAGTGCATGGGTTGAGTGGAATATGAACTTTTTAAACTGGCTTTGCTATTAAGAAAGGGTAAGGTTGAACATCCACATCAGCTCACATTCATCAGCTCTGGGCCATGCCCTCCCACCCATATATTCCTTACCTCTTTCATCACCAGTGATGCACAGGAAGCTGATTCATCTCAAATTTCCTGTGGCATAAAAAAAAAAAAAAAAAAAAAGAGCTTAAGGTGTGAAGGAGATGCTCCCTTGTTAGCATGCAAGTATGTGATGAGCAAACCTCTAAGCATTGCTGATACCTCTGAGACATCAGCAATTGGATGGGACAATCCATGGGGCTATATCCTTGGATCCAAAATTATTTTCTCAACACATGATTAGAATGGGAGGTTACTGGGATTATTTGGAAACCTGCAAAGCATCATCCATGTAGATTTTGTGCTGAAGCAGACATATTGGAACCAGTAGGAATGTATAATAAGCTAAAAAGAGCTTTTGTTGGAAAATAGTAAAAAGATGTGGCATTAAAGAGAACAAGTGATAAATATGAGAAATGTGAGTTGGAGTCACATGTATGGAAGGTATATGAAATAGCACTAAGCACAGTGCCAGTAACTTAGACTAATCAAATGTCTGTATAATGAGGAAAGGTGAGTGAAGTCATAGCAATATTCTTGTTGCTCAAGAAGAGGAGCAGAAATCAGTATCAATCTGTATCAAATCTGTCTCCTGGGTACTCTTACTGTTCTTACAAGCTGCAGGAAAGTGTCTCCAGCTTCAGAAGAGGATGTTTGTGCTTTTCAGACGATCTTGCTGAGATGAATAAACAAATAGGACCAGGAAATGGTCTTTTTTGAATTTAAACAGGCATATTACTCAGTATGGGAAGACTGTCTGAGAATTGATGGAGCCCTGTGGACTTGCAATAAAGACTGGATGATGAAAGAATGATAACACATGTGAGAACTGAAGCTGGAAAGGCATGTCAGTTAAAAGTGAGGCTGGAAATGCAACAGGACTCTGTCTTGTTCTCCAAGTTGTTTGAAATTCTCAGGCATAAGCCTCTTAACACTTGCTGGAAGAAGACATGCTAAAGATTACCAGCCTGGAGGTATTAGGGTATGCAAGGCATTAGGAATGGTAATTACCGTGACTTCATACATAAATAATCATTTAATAACACAGCTGATTTCTGGAGACTTAACAGGGTGCTGTCAGTGTAGAAAACACAAAAAGGAAATTTCTTGAAGCAGGAAATGCCTTCAGTCTAAGAACTATAAAGGAAAGAAGCTTTGAAAAACAAAAAAGGAAGCATTATCATGTTCCATAAAAAGGCAGTGGAGCTGAGCAAGAGATGCTGCACAAGAACCTGTCGGCAGGTTTTCAGACTTTGCAATGTGAAATACTAATGATAAGCCCCTAAACAGAGCAGGCCAGGGCTGGATGATACTGCAAAACATCAGCTCCCACTAGACCAGTGCGTTTTTGATACCTTTTCAGATCAGCTGTTTGCCAGTTAGCTGAAATTTCAACATAAAGTCTAATTTTAAATATATTTGTGTTTGAAAAGTGGGACTTTATCCATACAATTACTTAAAATGTCTGGTTTGTTTTCTTGTTTATTAGTCTGTTGTCCGAAATCCCATCAATTTTATGGTTAGCATCAACACTGGCAGTGTTTGCAGAGGCAAATAAACTGCACAACAACTTTATAGTGTAAAATGTGTAATAACCTGTAATTCATTGTGCAGTTTGACAAAAATTATTCATAAATTTAGCATTTGTAATTTGATAGCCTATTTTAACAGTACTACAAAAAAATGTTCCAGAATAAACATTTCTGTAACTAAACAATCCTAATGAATTTACATCATGTATGGTACGTACTTTTAATTTTTAATTTAAATGAAGCTCCAGTTGGAATACCTCTGAAATCATTAATAGAAAGTCAATGAAAAGTCATGAATGCTATTAATTGTGAGTAGGAGACTATTTTTAGTCTCTGTTCCCCATGATCACAGAAGACTTGTTCTCAAAAAGACTTGGTTTTGAGAATGAGTCCCAGATCTGTGCTGCAGATTTCTACAGGCAGATATTTTTAAAGGGAAGGTCATGTCCAGTTAAGACATCAATCAAATAGAAAATTTTACTACTTAATTGCAATATGTAGATTTTGATTTTTAAAATAGAAATTTTCTCAGTTACACAGGAAGATTTAACCAATGAACTATTGATTATTACAGACATTTACATGCCTGCACTCAGTTTTTTCCCTCTTTCTTGCCCTACATTTAAGAAGTGTCCTTCTGAGGGCAGTACTTAGCTAGAAACAAATTATCCAAAGCTGTGGGTTAGTTTGTGGGAAGAATTGTTTTTGTTATTTACACCAAAGAAAAGGTTTGTATGAACACATTCTCACGCTATCTTGGGAGAAGTTCCAATTAAACTAATAAAGTTTGTTAGATCCAGAATTATGAAATTTGGGCCAAATCTAGTGCTAATAATTTCAGAATTTGTTTCCATAAACTCTTAACTGAGAAGCCACCGGGAAGGTTGGTGATTCTGCTGTTTAAAGAATTTTGTTTCAGGGCTTGAGCCATTCATGTCTGTTTAACACTGTTCAAGAATTCCCCCGAGTTTCCTTGCAGGACAGTGAGGTTTTTGAGGAGCTTACATCATACTGTAGGAGTATTTTTAATTTTTTTCTGAGGACACAATTTTCTCTTGAAGTGTAACTTCTTTATCATTCCCATTGTTCACTGAATTTTCCAATTAATGTCCACAACAGCTGAAGCCTGTGAGAATTCCCTGTGAATTACAATGTCGTGCAGAACTGCAGCAGAGATGAAGGTGCTGTGTCAGAAAATATGAAACACTTTCCCCAAGTATACATCTGCAATTGCATTTATTTTAAAACTTGAAAGAGAAGCTGATATTGAGGTTTTCTTACCGTGTTTTTCTAATCTGTGTTTTTCAATCTTCTCTCTTTTCACCTGAGGATCGATAATATGTATTGTGCCCAGAGGGTACATTTGTTTGTTACAGAACATCTCACGAGCCATCATTTCCAAGCTGCTGGACTGCAAAGCCAAGCTGAGTAGATTCTTAGTTTTCTTTTTAAATGTCACTGACTTCATTTCAGGTTTGTAGAGGTTTTTTTCCTACTATCTCAACAGCGAGCTTTCTCTTTGTAAGTGTCTCTTCATTCTTTTACTATTTCAGTATAACTTACAGTTTTGCACATAAAAATTGAAGGGCTGTGCTCCTCTCACTCCTTCCAGATAGAGAATTCCTGTGCTGTGACTCAGGGTACTCGGAGGTAGGCTGTTAAATAAATGACTGAAGGGGCTGGATGACTTTGGATGTGATCAGTGGCTTGTGAGTGGCTCTGAAAACCTGATCATTGCTTCAGCTCCCACTGGCTTGAGGGAGGCTGGGTCAGATCTGTGCAAAGCAGCAGGATGAAGTCTCTGCACTCCTCCAGGATGTGACAGGACCACCATAGTAACCATCCAGTAGGAAGTGGGCAGCTGGATAATCCTGGCTGTCCTCAGAACCCAAGTGGCAGCTGCAAGACCTTGAGATGAGGAAGACTCAGCTTTGCCTGATTGCATGGAGATGTTTCTCTCCAGGACAACCGAGACACCTTGAAGGGGGACAGAGGGGTGCCTAAAGGGACCATCAGCAGAAATTCCCTGGTGTTTCTGCAGCCCTGTTTAGAGGAGTCACACCAAATATTTCCCAAAGCAGGGATTGTGTTCATGTCTCACCTTTCTCTGCAGTTTGCATACCATGGTAGTGCAGCTCAGTTCACAGTAACACCAAATTCTTTATCCCGTGTTCACCAGAGCAGAAATAGATTAGAAGCAATCTACAAATCATGGAGAGCAGCAGAGGGAGTTCCAACCCCTTTTAGAAAATATCAGAAGGCCTCTCCCTCCTCTTCCTTCTCTTCCTTCTCTTCCTCCTCTTCCTCCTCTTCCTGCACCTCCTCCACCTCCACCAGGTATCAGGCACAATACCAGAACTCCTGAAATGGTATTGGTTGGTGGTTACTACTAAATAAGTCATCACTAACATTTAGTCAGTTTTTAAAGTCATGAATGAGACTACTAATGTCAATAATAAATCATTCATTCATTTCAGGAGTACTAAATCAATTTTTCTGGAATTAAGCCTGCAGAGGGGCAAATGCTAAATCAGCTGTAAAATACATCACTACAAAGTGTAAATTGGAATTCTAACTAGGATCCTTTGTCTTAACTTGTATTAGTAATTGAGAACAGGGAAAAAATAATAGCACTCTTGACTCTAGTCCAAATTCTCCTCAATTTGAGATAGCTGTAGGATCTGACACAGCTGGAAGAGGAAGGGAAGAAGTTAAGTTATAAGGTGGGAAACTCCAACAGCTGATCTGTTCCTGCCAGTTTCTGTTTTTTCTGTTTTAGAAGGTCCTGTCCCCTGCTCTCTGCATGAGACTGTTCTAACCATGAAGGACAGAATCCTTCACCAGTGGGTGAAGGGGGAAAGAAAGGCTCCTGAGAGTGAGAAGTTCTTGCAATGCTAATACAAAGCTAAACTGATCCTTGTACTGAAAATAGTAAGAGTCAATACATAAACTCTGACTTTTATCCTTTCCATCCTGGATAATGGATCCTTTTCTGAGAAATTTCTTTGAATCCTGCTTAATTTAAACTGCAAGCTGTATTAAACCTTTCTAAAATACCACCCAAGACAGCTGGATTCTCTTGGTGGGTGAGGGAAAAGAAAGTTGCTTATCTGAAGACACATTCTAAGTACAAACTGTTCGGGTGAAGCAAGAGGAGCTCAGTAGATCCCACTTTAGACACAAGTCTTGTTATCAATTTCCTATACCACTTACCCTGAGAGAACTCTTGTTTTCTTTCATTGCACCCTGAAATCACAGTAACAGCTCAACATCCAGTGTAGAACCTAAATCTTAATTCCTCGGGACTTGAAAACATCCTCTTTATAAACAGAGGGACTGCTGAAATAGTTGATATATTCCCTTTGGCACCTGAACTTAAATTCCTACAGCATTCATTGACACCAGGCTGCAACTCCAGTCAGGTCTTGGACTTCAGTGTAAACAACATTTAATTTTAAAATTGAGTTTGTGTTTAAAAGGTGGAAAATCACAATTGAATTCTTGCGTTCAGGCTCTCCAGTAAAGTGCTTTCTAATATCTATACATCATATTTGCTCTATTTATAGTATTTACCCATTTCTGAACTTGAAATCCCAAATAGTTATATTTCTTCTAACTTCTGAAATTATTTGAGATGCTGTAACACCGTTTTGCCTATTTTCTTAGTTTTAAATAGGAACAGCTGATGAGAAAACATCCAAAATCAGAAAAGCAAAAATTATTTTGTCATGTACCTGCATCATTTCAAATTAAGCTGATATTTGAACACTATCAGTTGCGATTGGGACCTTTTTTAATAGAAATAACAGAAAATAAGAGGTATGGCAATTTTTACCTAGTTAATTTTTTTACTATTTGGGAAAAAGGTATTGAAGCAAACAGGATTATCTCTGTGCTTTAATAACTTCTGTGAAAGTGAGTTTAAACTACTTTAGGATATTTAGCATTTAAAAGACTTTTTAGTTTCATAGGAATGCTAAAATACATCCAGTTTCATGCTCTTGTTTGGCAAGTTTTTGACCTCTCTGTGTTAACTAGATGCAGAAACTCTTCTGTAACCTTGCATCTGAAACAGTTTTCTTTCAAGCATGTACTGCCAGGTAACAACCCAAGAGGAGGGAGCAAGATAAGCAAGAAATTAATTTCTCAGAATGGTTGTAGAATAACCTAAATAATTAGCTAGGTAGAAAAATTACTATTGATTTGAGCAAATCTGGCTTTGGACAGATGTAGGCAGCTGCCTGAGGAAGAAAATCACAGCTTTGAGCTGCAGAAATGAATTTTGCTGTAGGCCTGACCCGGATTGGCTCAACAGTGGTAGAAGGACATCTTCAGTACTGGGCTTGACTGGCAGGGATTTGGAGCTGGGGGGCTACGAGGGGACTTCTGTGAGAAGCTGCCAGAAGCTTCTCCCATGTCTGATGAGGGGTGGGCCCACTGCTGGCCCAGGCTGAGCCCATCATCAGCTAAAGCAGTATTGCCTTGGGATAATGTAGTCAGGAAGAGGGAAAAATGTTGTGCAACTGCAGCCAGAGTGAGAGGAGCGAGAACCTTCTCCCAAAACAAACTGCACATGCTGCCTCTTAACTCAGCTGTCAAATCACAAGTTCTGGTAAGAACCTCAGAGAAATGCCCATTCTTTATAATCATTCACTCTTAAGGAAACTGTTCTGTGACACTATACAGAAAACTCACCAAAGATAAGATCTGAGAGTACAAACCCCTTGGTATCCACGAGTGAGAAGCCTGCTCACCATGAATCAGGGGAGAGATTTTAAGCCTGGGTCTGTTTCATTGCAGATCTGCTTTTATAGCTAAGCTCACACAGAGAGCTTGTTGCAGTAGATCATTCTCTCTGTTAACATCTTTAGTCCCGTTCTGTTGTACGTAAGACTTTGCAATTCAAAACTCCTCTTTTTTATTACTGTAGGTGAGGAATGAAGTAAGTTCACATTGGAGGTGTTCTTTCATCTTTCTGTTTTGACTCTCCAAGATGAGTCAGAGGACCCTAACTATACTTAAATCAGATCCACTTTGTGAATGCATTTGGACCATCCATTAGAGAGGAAGACTCCATAAAGGAGGCTGACAAACTAGCCAGGTATCTGATTAGGCACAGAATAATTTCAATGGCTAATCAAACGAATGAATCCTTACTTGATTACACTTCATTTTTGTATCAGCTAATCATGAAACCAGAAAATACACTAATGGATGCTAGTTTCTGACAGCACCTGTTCACAGGTACAATTGCTGTAATTTGGGAAGAAGAAGGGAGGGGGCAGCACTAATTTCCTAATCAAGAGCTGAGACAAATATCAAGCTCTAATATTTTTAAGCAATGGTTTGTTTTTCTCTGGAAGAAAACTGGAGCTTTTCCAGGACTTGAAGAAAAGTCAGCTGGGATCAATCCCCCACATCTCCCAGAGCACATTTTTTTAGTGTATACATTGATTCTCAGTAGATCTTCTCTATAACATGGTGAAAAGAGACCTTTTTGGCACATTCTTTAAAAAATGAGACAATACAATATTTCCCTCACCCCTCAGGTCTCTTTTCATACTGACTGCTCAGCAGTTATTAACAGGGGCAAAGATGGTCCCTGCAGAAAAATAGAAAAAGTTTGTTGTATGTGTGTGCTTGCACAGGTTCATGTTCTTTTGGTCCTCCTGGTGTCTCAGGAGATTTGGTCTCAGATACAAAAGCCACAAGTTATCATATGGGGGAGATACTTCTGAATTCTCTCCACCAAGGTCTCTGACTGAAAATATATTAAAAGATATAGGAACTATTGCTTGGAGGAAATCCCATTGTGCTCTGTGATTGTGGAGAAAGCAGCAGTCCCTGGCACAGCAAGCCTACTGTGTAAAACTATGTTTTCTTTTCATATAAAAAGGTAACAAAAGGGAAATATTGGAGCAAGAAAGGGAGATAAAGAACATTGGGTTCTGCTTTTAATATAGCCTGGACCTGTCAGTCCTTTGTTGTATGCAGAGAAGAATTTTGGTACGGAGTTATGAATGAGATCTGACATCTACATTCACAATGAATCCCACAAAGCAAAGCCATTCTTGAAGCTCTTATTGTCACACTTCCTCTGGTGAAGTATCTCATGAGAAACAGACTGAAAATAAGGCTGAGCCCTGAATCCTGAAAAGTGGGTCCTACCTTACAGAAGTCACCCTTCAGTTGCTGTGCAGTGTTAGTGTCACCAGTGTCAGGAGAGCTCTGGGACTTGGAGCTCGCATGCATTAGGCTGAAACTATTGCTAACAGAGCACAGTCCTTAAAACCTCTGCCAATCAATACTGTCCAGTTCTTTGAAGGACTCTTAATTTAATGCTGCTTACCTACACAGTAAATGTCTCTGAAGTCTAAGCAGAGAAAATAGAGAGACCAAGGGCAGCTGGATTAGCAGCATTAAGCCATGGTCAATCTACTGCTTGCATTTTAATAGCTTTTGCAAAAGTGGAACACTAGATTTGCTGCTGTGTGAATCGGTGTAGATCCACTGAAATTGCCAGAACTGTGCTGATTTATGCAGGCTGAGGACTGCTCACAAGACTTCCAGCAACAGCTGTTTCAAATGGTTGTGTTTGATCCCTCTTTGGAAATACAAGACCAACAGATAGATTGCATCCAATTTATCAGTGCTGGTTAATAGATATGATATGTCATAAGTATCTCCTAGACATCACTCAGTTTCATTTCCTCATTGACTTAAAATCCTGGATCTTCTTTAACTTTTCATGAAAGATCCTAAGTTGCAAAAAGAAAACTTGGAAAAGACATAGATAAACACTTCATTAAAGAGGTATGGTGTTACCATTTGTCATTTCATTGTTCAAATAATATCTGTATCTGAAATAATAATACTACTAATATTAATTATAATAATAATCCTGAACACCCAACCAAAAATTCACTATCTGAAGTGCCTGAAGTTATTTAAGGGTGAAAACTCAGTTGCTAGAATCACACCTGGTGTTGTTATTTAGGATTTTTCCTACATCTCAGTTTAAAAGAGAGGAATGAAGGGTCCATCCTACAGTGAACTGAGCACTTTTTCAGACCTTCTAGCCCATTTCAGATCTCAGGATCTCTACACTGTATGAGCAGAACAATAACTGTGTTCACCACCACAAACAGGTTTTTTTTTTTATTTGTGACTTGAGTTAGAGGTTAAGAAAATATGGATACTATTTCCTATCAAAAAAGTAGTGATGTTCTGTAGGAATTCCATAGGTCTAGGAAGGAAAATATTTCTTTTCATGCTGTCATAACTCATAGTCCTCTCTTCATATTTCTGGCCTACTTATTCTTCAAGTGTGGTCTATTGCCTCTTTTCACACCTGAGGGAACACAGTGTTCTGTTCCCTGTAGGTCACAGCCTCGTGCATCCTGAGCACCACACTTCCTCCCTGCTCTTCTCCCTGTCCTTTTCATCTCTGGATGTCTCTTGGCATGGTGCTCTGGTCATTGTGCTAACACCAGTCTTCCAGATTCTTCCAGAACTCCCTCATCCTCCATCAATAGCAGGCATGATCTTCGAGGTCATTGCTGTCTTCCTGTTTCATTGAATCTCCTCCATTTATTTCAGGAGGAAGTGGAAAAATAATTTTCAGCTTGTTTTCCTAGAGATTCCTGAAACAACAAGGAAAGAAAGCAGAAAAGCAACTGATAAATATTAATTGACACTGTTTACCTTCTCTCTCTTCATGTCCATTAACAGTGAAATGGGAAGCAACAGAAGGGAATGACTGCTAGTTGCAGATTCTAAAGGAATATGAAGTCCATGAGCACCCTCTGTTCCATACTTGCTCCATGCAGAGCAAATAGTCCACTGGCATGCTGACTGAATAATTCGGTTTACACAGTACCTAGCAAATGGTTGTCATGGACCAGAACCCCCTGTGCTTGCTGCTCTGTTAGCAGAAGGAAAAAAAATAAAAAATTAGAAGACGGTCACTACTATCAGAGCTTAAATCCAAACTGTACGACAGGAGACACCAGATGGAGATGGACAGATGGTGAAGTGCAGAGCAACTCCTAAACAGTTGATAAGCATGAAAGCAAACAGTATCAGCACACCAGCTGCCTAACATTTGTCCATTAGAGATGTCAAGCCAAGGAATGGGATAAGAATGGTTCTGAAGGATAATGGGAGAGCTCTGTGGAGGCTTGGGGAACAAAAACCATCCCAAGTGGAGATGGCAGCAGGGAACAATTTGATTGGAATCTGTGCTAGCATCCAGCAGAGGCAGGAGTTGTTCCAGTGAGGGGTAGGCTGTGAAGGGCATGAGAGTGAGAGCAAGCATTTTACCAAGAAGTGAGACCTGTGAAGGGGCAAAAAAGAGAAGAGTACCAGGGTCACAGTGAGAAGCTTGAAGAATTTTTGTGTGGATGAAAATGAGGCAAAAGTTACACTTACAATAAAAAGAAAAAAAAAATTGCTGAAAGATGTAAATCTGCATGATTTTTAGCATCTTTTTAGAAAGAAAAGGCAGTTTCACAGTTCTTGTGTAGAAAGGATCAAGGCTTTGACACATCACAAGGCTCCCTTCTCAGTGTTTGAGTGACAGGCAAAATACATCACAAGAGGCAGGAAAAGGAGTAGCAGGGTCACATGTAGTGGAGTAAGGGGGCTAGCAGCAATATTTTAGTCATCTTTATTGTGACATAACAGTTAAATATTTGCAAGGAGATGCCAAGGAGAAAGGCCAAGATGCTGTTTTGGGTGCTTAGAGACAAGCACAAGCTGGAGAGGTGGATATCTGTGCTGTATGGATGGCAGTCCATTTAAAGATGTCATTTGAGCCTTGTTCACAGCTCCAAATACCCAAGGATAAAGAAAAAGAGACCTTGGCTGCGTGTTGAGCAACCTTTTGGTAATTTTGGGGTCCCAAGAAGCAGACCCTTTAAAGAATACCCTGAGTGAACAGGAAATAGTGAAGGATGATGGTACTGGGCAAAATTTCATGAAACATGGTGACTTCCATTGTAATTGGCTAAAAAGTTGGGGAACGTCCTTGATGCTTAAATGACTACACTGGGAGAACCTGGCCTTTCACAGATGATGTGGGTTGGTTTTTGTTGGTTTTTTTAATCCTCCACGGCATTTTCCCTTTTTTATGAGTGACTGCATAGCAGTCAGTCCATTTAACTGCAGCTGCTCGCCCTTCTCCGAGGTGTTTTGAGAGCAGAATAGATTAGGGATTTAAACACAGGTGATAGCAGCATGCCTGGAATGAGCAGAAATGTAATATTTATAACACAAGCATATTGGTCTTTGGGTGGATAAGTGGTTCATAAAATTCAGTGCAGCATGATGCGAAGTAATGTAGCCAATTACTAAAAGAATAAGCATGAAGATTGCAGTCTAAATAGGGACACAACAAGAAATTCATTGCAAGAGAAGAACCCAGAATGGACTGCAGATAATAGAGTAAACCATTAGCACTTGTTCCTGGTAACAATAACAGAAATGAAGAAGAGCAAGCAAGTTTTTGAAATACACTCTGGCAGTGTGGTGTATAAAGCTGCAGGAATTGTTCTGGCTTGCTGCTGGTCTCGTTAGAAAACAGTGCTCAGCTTCAGCCACTTGGTTACAGGGAGATATTGAGAAGGTGCTGCAGGGGCAACCTGAGATGATTTACTAACTAAGGCATGATTTATGAAGTTTTGACTTATTTCTCCTCTGTACCTCAAGGAAGGGAAAATTCTTACGCAAGTATGCAAGATCCTGAACTGATGGGAGTGTATCAATGATAAATACAGGGGCTATACACAAACTTTAAATAAGAGACATCTGACTAATGTTAGGGAAGAAAATACAAGCAAATTTTCAAACAGAAGAAAAAGTTTTATGAAAACGGTGAGAAAGAAAATTACTTTATCTCATGTCACATGAAAAATATTTGAGGAAATGACTATAAATGCGTAGAAGGGATTATTAAAATTCTTCCCCTTATTTTTTAAAATAATAAATCCTGAGCCAAGTACTAGTTTTCATATTTGCTATATACTGATGAAGAAACCCCCATTCAATAGAGACAAAGAGATCTCTGTCAGCTGAGCACTTAAGACAGCAATTTCAAAGGGACAGTTTTGTTCTCAACTACCTAAAAAAAAAAATAAATTTTTGGCCTATCTCTCAAAGGAGACAAGAATATAAAAATCTACAACTTACCAGGTTCCAAATTTATTACAGCTATACGTGTTCCAGTATAAGCACCTGGATTTCCTTGTGTAATTCCTCTTCTGAAAATTAATCAGGTAGGAGCTCTTTTGAGTTGTAATAGGGAAAATTGTCCAGAATACAGAACCTGAAGACCTGAATAAATTTAAATATACATGGCACTTCTGATCTGTCGTTTCTTTAGTTTATTCCCTCAGATAGTACTTGCTGGTAGGCTTATGCAAACACCTTCAGCTGACCAGATGAATTAGATTTTATTTGTCTCCAGACCTGTACTTTGCTCAATTACCTTCTTTATTGGTTTACACTGGACCTGAACATCCTCTGGCAACATGAAAGGGCAGGAGATTGTATGCATGGATACCTTTCCCAAAGTGAGGATGGGTGCAGTTCCATCCATACCACTGCTATACCCTGCCCCTGGCCCAGCTCTGAGCTTTTTTTCTAATTAAGTAAATTCAATGGAAGAGAGAGAAAGTCGTTCTAAAAAGGTGCAGGAGAGTGTTGGAGGTGGTGTTTGCCACCTCAGAGTTTCCAATAGAACCAGTACAATCAGACTTCCTTAAATTCCTTCAGCAATGGGATGGTTGGCTCTCCTTCCTTCTGGCCAAAGGTACTTCCAGATAAACACAGCAACAAACCAGTGACTGACAGATCCTACCAGGGGTGAGGAGAGAAAAGCCAGTGGAATGAATAAATGTGAGGGGAAATGATACAAGACCATTTTGAATAAAACCTGTAACAGAGATTGAATAGATTTTTAAAGGACAGTTTTTGGCAGGAGAACATATTCTAGTTTTTAATTTAATGAGCTGGTATCAAAGGCCTATGCACGGATGGTTTGCATGCATTGAAGTGAATTTAGGGTGAATTTAAGAAAATCAAAAGTATTACTCAGAAGTGAATCCACCAGAGAGGAGCTGACACTAACTCTGTGAAGTCTTCCTATGTCTTATATCCCATCCACTTCAGTGGGAGCCTCATGAAGAAAGGTCTGTAGGAATCATCCTGACAGAATTCCTTAAACGCCCTCAAACTTTCCCTCTCAAGTTGGTAAAAGTTTTGTTGGAGTCACTGACTGCATTATTTAGTCTGTGGGTTTAGATGCAGTAAAAGAAACAGATTTTAGTGCTTGTATTAGAATTATGGTGAAATGTGTGCTTGCTCATCTACTCCTAGACACTGCAGCATGGGACTGTTTCATGTGCACTCTGTTTGCCAAAGATAGCTGTGGTGACAGTGAACTTTCTTGGGAATACTTGGAATGCCTGTGCACAAGTCTCCACAGCAGTCTCATAGGCTTGGAACCTGTTGCCATTTATTTTATTGCTAATGTGGCAGACAGTTTTTCTGAGAACAAGGTTGTTTGCTAAAGATTAAGAATTATATTAAGACGCTTTATTTAAGAAATCAATCTGGGAGTGTCTATTTATGGAATAAAAATGTTAGGTAGTTGTTAGCAGCTTTATGTCTGGATTTTTGTCTGGTTCTCTGGATTTGGGCTGTAATGTCTGCAGAAGAGCATGAGCAAATATGAGGAGATTCTCCAATCAAATCCACAAAGGTTTGGCTTTAAATGAAGCTACAGCTCTCTAAATGTTTTTATAGCTTGGACGTACCACCATAAATTTTTAATTTAATTTTTTAAAACCTGTAAGCTCTTTTTGCTACTGTTGGTAGCTGCAGACACCTACTTGCAAACGAAATACAACATTTCAGCATTCAGCTTCTCCTCAGCCCTGAATAACTGCCTCACAATTTTCTCCTCTTTGTTGACGCTGCCAGAAGTAGAACCATTTACACTGATCTTTTGTTTTCTTGGAGTGGTTGCATTTCCCAGCCAAGAGCAGCCAAGCTAAGCTCCTGCTGTTGGGAGAAGCTCCCTTACGTCCTTGGCAGGAACATTGTGTGGCTGCAGCTCCAAAGAGCAAGGCCCAGATCCATGTGAGTGTGTGATCCCAAAGGATTGCTGGTGAATCAGGTGCTGCCTGTGCTCCCTGAGGCTCCCACAGGCTTGGCTGCTGCCTTTCACTTCTCCCTTGGGACTGGGATATTGCCATGGTGCTCTGCTCTCAGCTCTGCGACAGAGTCTTTGTCACACTGGGCAGGTGGTGTGAACTTTTCAGTGTGATTATTAATCAAAGGCTCCTAGTGACAACATCACACGCTTTTTCTTAAGTACACTTACAGATTTATGTATAAATAATAAAAGTTAGCATTTTGGGGGATTCACTACAAAACAGCTGTGATATGCTGTGTACTCATAAATATGGCACTTTTATATTCTCCAGATCTTTTAACAGCTTTATGAAGGATATAGACAGCTTAATGAAATGTGAAATATACACTAAAACTACTTCTTCCCATGCAGTAAGATAATAAGATGTTACATTACTCACAGGTCCAATTTTAAATTTAAATATAACTTCATTTAATTTTACTTTGCAATCAGGTAAATTAATGAGAAAGAATCAAAACAATACGCTGTAATTACATTTGAAAATTATTCTTTCAGTCCTTCAAGAGTGTTCTTTCTGTTAAAGATATTGAAATTTAGTGTCTAAATATAAAATGCAGTAACATCTGGTTCTAATTGCTGGTTTAAATAATATAGACATTTAGACAGATATTTCATGCTTTTGAAAGGAGGCTTTCAGTAGGATGTTCTGAGTCAAAGGTTAGAAAAAATTTCTTTCCACTAAAAATAGCTGATATTTCATTTGTGTTCTAGATCTAAAGGATCTTTTACATAAAAGATTTTTTTTTTTTTGCTAAAATATAGTTGCTTTAACTTATTTTGTTTGGGAAAAACAACCAGTTTTTATGCCTTTGACATGTGCTCTTCATTGGTATGTGTGAACATAGTGCTGAAAAAAGTTGGAACAGTTTATTTCTAGACCCAAAAATTGTTACATCATCGTCAAGATCTCTGATTTTCAGCATAGAATCTTGTCCTTCCAAAATTACATATTTAAAATATTCTATTTGCTTGTACCTTGCCTCTTATTTTCCCGAGAAAAGAAATTAGACATATCAGCATTGATGCTGAAGTGATTTTGGTGTCAAGCCACATATTCATACTGACAGTAACATGCTTTAATTGGGCTTTAATACAGAAATTAATTTAAGCACATGCAGAACTCTAAAAATGTTTGAAATCTGAAAACTCACAAGACTGAATTAATCTCATCTATAGAACTACTTTTCCTGCTTTTAGCATGGGAGGGCTTGGCTGACAAAGTCAGGTTGGTGTTTTGCTGTGAAGGGATTGAATTCTGTGGCCATTCTGACCTTTCCAAGGTGTGTGTTAGTTTGCTTCCAGTCTGTTCAGCCACCTGGATAAAAGACCTACAAATTCAACCTCATAGAGCCCACATGATTCATTGTCCCAGGCAGCAACATTTATTAGTATTCTTGAAAGAATCTCCTCCCTCCCCATCCCACTGACCCCAGGCCACCTTCATGCAAGCCTGCACTTCATTTATTGTCAGAAATTCTGAGGAACAAATCTGAGCAAAACAAGTTATGACCTTCTCTCTCCCTGCTGCATAACTTTTCCACTTAGGCACAGGGACAAATTGGAAAACTAGAGGAATTATGGAATGCAGTAGTAGTGCCTCGTGCACTAAATAGTCATAAACTGATCAAAGGCCAAAAATATTAGAGCCCTGGTAAGGAAATAAATGCAGTGATCCAGATGGAACATGCACTTTGGCTCACTGTGAAACTTCTCACTCTCTACTATGGAAAACTCTCTCAAGCCTCTCTGGCAGCAGCTCAGATCAAGAATAATAATTTTTCTTTCTGTAGCCAAAATGTACCATCTGACATCTATACATTGGGCATTCAAGGGAGAATCTTATACTGTCCAGCATGAAAATCCTGACATGAAATATTCACACCTTTCCTATCTGGACCACCCATGCTCCAGTTCTCTGTAGGGTTTGCCTGGAATACCATTGAGGAAATCTTCTGTTTTTTTCCCGTGGAAGAGAAGGTTGCAGGTGGCTGTAGAGCTGTAAATGCAGTTGTTGTGGTTTTAGTGCAGATTACTGAGAAACCTCTGTCAGAATCTGTAATTGTGCTGAACATTAATACAGCAGTGGACACACAAGGAAAGAGCTTGTGAGGGGATCAGGACAATTTGCATGTCCTGTGTACCACTGTTACCCCTAGATGGTTTCTATCAGAATTTCCCAAAGGCTGTTACTTGCCAGGCCAAACACCTTCAGAGTACTGCAGTTCTACTGAGGGTTCTTCACATCTTCAGGCTTCACAGTAGAACCTGGATTGTTAGAGGAGATAGAAGAAAAAAAACCCAAACCCACCCTTCTTTTGCTTCCACTTATTGTTTAACAGAACACTAGCAGGTGTATGATAGTTCTACATCTTCCTTTAGAATGTAAAAGAATTCTAGCCAGAAGCAGGACCAAAAGATACAAGAATAAATACTCTGTTCCAGTAGCATGGGCCATTTCTCTGTTGTGATCATCTAAATTCAAAGAAATGAGATGGCCCCTTTTTAGGAGATATAAAATCATTAGGCCTTCTGCCTTGCAAAATTTCATAGAGAAGCTGATAAATTATATATTTACCTTCTTCTGTTTCTCCTAGTAAAATAAAATATTCTAGTAAAATAAAATCATAAATTGCAGGTAGCAATTAATAACTAACTAAATAAAATCAATTCTTGAATGCTCAGCCACCTCTTCCTATGCTTGTTTTTAATACACTTTATTTAAAATCTAACTGCTTAGACAGTAGTACTCCTGTGATTATTATTAGTTACCTAACAATAATTCACATCCTGCTTTATTTTTAATGCTTGTTGTGCTACACTCTGCTAATACTATATTATTGCAATTGTGGGTTTTTTCTACTTCTGCACAGGGAATATAGATTATTTTACTGCTTCACTGGGTACTGGAAAGGTCTGTCTTTTATGATTGCTGAAAATCTGTGTATAGAGCAGAAAATAGCACTGCATGTTTCAAACCAGTGATTTCAGTCGCTGAGGCTGTGGTAATGAATGTTGGTGTTTGAGTGCTCTGATAAAGATAACATCACTGCTGCAGGATGCACAAATCATCATGTATTCCCATGCTGTGGCATGAAGGAAGCAGCCAATGTTTTCCTGGGTTTTTTATTTCTATTTTATTTGCTTGAGAAAAGTACAGAGAATCCTGTACTTAAGGGCCATGTTGGTTTAGATCCCTAAAACCTTGACAGCAGCAAAATTGAGCGCTTAAACCCCATTAAAGCCACTGAAATCTAAGCTCATACCAAACTTCACTGCACTAATGTCTTGGATTGGTGACTTTGTGAATAAATTGGAGATGCTTAAATTTACACTAAATTGTCTATTTCTTTCTTGTTGCCTTGAACTTTTGGTACTATTATTTCAGTTCTTCATGTGACCCACTCTAATTTTCTTGATATCCAAGCCTCTGTGAGGACCTAGACATCATTCAGGAGGTATTTCAGGACAGTTTTAAGTTCATTCTCTCATAAGTCATTTGAGCTCCAGTGTAATTTTTATTAAATGCTTCCATTCCATTGAGCACAGTGCAACTTTAAGCACACAGTTAAGTTAAGCAGTGCTGGTTAATGCTTCCTTGAGCTGGGGATTTAAGAAGTGGATAAAGATCTCCTGGGAGAAGTTTCTGACACCATTTCTGGGGGCTGGTGGCACTCCCCTTCCTCTGCTCTGTTTGCCACCATTCATCCATCAGAGGAGCAGCTGGGTGCATTTCTCCATCTAGCTTAAGTCCAGGGCACCTGGCTTTGTTAAGCAGTTTAAATGTTGGCTAATTCACCTGCTTTGATGGAAAAGAAGGCAAAAAAGCTTTTTGAAGTGTTTAAATACCCCTATTTGCCATGAGGGATTGGCTTATCTTGCCCAAATTAGAAGCTGATGATTAGTTTCCTTCCATTTTGTTAAACCATATTTCTGCAACAGAAAAAAATTGTTATTGCTTGAACACCTCATGCATGTCCTGCAAGGAGGTGATGACCTTGGACAGGGCAGGGATGGTGCAGGCTGGGATCAGCACAGGCTGTACAGCTGTGCCTGGAAGGAGATGTAAGGTCATAACTTCAGACTTTTCTGCCTTGCAAAGAGTAATAAATGCTTTGATACCGGCTGATCAATATGTCAGTGCTTTGGGGACTGGAAGCAAACCTGTATTTTGTATTTCCAAGAGGCTGAGTGCTGGATGCTAGATTTCTGGCTGGCTGGTTTCTGGAGAGCCATGCCTGAAGTGAAGCCTTAGCAAGCTTCCCTACACTCCAAAGCCATGTTTGAATCTAAGGATTTCAATGTAATTAAGATTTGAGCACCATGTGAGTTTCTTGCTGTGAGGAGCTTTATTAGCTACTTTGAGCAGGTCAAGATTCAAATACCGCCTCTCATGTTATTTCATATATTTGACCTTCCACAACTCATGTTCTAAAGAACTGTCTTTCAAATATATCTTTCAAGTGTACTAATGTTTGTAGCAAGTGAATCTGAAGCTTCTGTTGCCCTGGAGGCTGACTGAAATGTGGGTCAAGTCTGACATCAAGTGGTCAGACACACTCCATTCCCAATGGGACTATTAACACAGTGCTGCTCCTGGTGTCTTGTAAGAACCTCTGGCTCCACTTTTTCTCTCCATGTTTTTTTTTCTTCTGTTAACAGGATTTCTCAGTCCTCTTCCTTCTCTGGTTTCCACAAGGTCATGGAGTGTCACTGCTGACAGACACATGAGGAATCATATTAGTCTTGCATTAGATATTGCAGCTGCTGAATCTGTCAGCAGAGTGATGGGATCGTGTAAATAAAGCCTTGTTGACTTGGCACTGTACATAAGACCTTTATTCACTCTGCCTTGTTTACCCAATATATTCTAACAGGATCTAGGTCTTTTTAAAAGCAGTCTCAGCTCTTGAGGCACCAACTCCCCCACCTGTGCAGATTTTTCAGTCTTATCAATAACTGCAAGAGCACTTATCACTCACACATTTCCTCCTGTTTAAACACATTGCAAACATCACTTCATTCATTGCTCATGAATCTGAAGAAGCTTAATAAAATTGTGCATGCCATGATATAGGAGAGGAAGTGGGGATAGAGACCAGAATTTAAATCTTTGAGTTGAGACCTTCAAATTTTCCCAGGTGCAGGTCTTGGGTTCAGTCCTCTGGCACGCTGAGATGTGACCTTCATGTTTTAAAGGTATTTGTACTCACACTGACCCAGGAACACCAGGTTCAAGTTCATCTCGTGCTCCCTTCCTCCAGGGTGAGAAGGTATCCTTCAGCAGCCAGAGGGACATTTTTCATCCCCATTTGCAAAGATCAGGAGACACAGTTTTGTCTTTTTAAAGAACAGCAAAAGACAGGTCATAAGCTATACAATATAAACTTTTTATCTGCACAATTGATTCATTTGTAACTGGAACGTTGGTGTGTTTCTATACTCTCTGCATAAAACAAACATCACAAAGGTCAGCGGTTTTGTATACCTTGTAACTGAGTCAGCAATGCAAATAGGAACTTTCCATTTCTCCCATAAATGCCACAGCTTGATAAGATAAAACAGCATGTTTGTGCCTCTGGGCTTCTCAACTACACATTTGCACCTGGACACCTTTGTTTAAATTAATCTCAGAAGTAAAGTCTTCACTTCAGTGTCTTTTTTTTTCTGCTGCAAATGTTGGTTTTTAGTCTGGAGCGATAGTTTCACAGGGATCTTAAGCTGCCATAGACCAGTAGTGATGCTAGAAAATACAGCTCTTCCCCTGGTTCAGCATGGTTGTTTTTGCAGCTCCACAGTGTACTGGACTGGGGAATTGTTATAGGCAAAAGAAAACAAAATTAACAAACTGAAAAAGCCCACAAACAAACCCCCTTGCCAAGATTTCTGCACATCTAATTCAGACATCCATTGTAATTTAATTCAGTGCTTAATGGTGGGTTTATTCAATGTGAGCAGAGCTCCCTGTTTGAACTGTTTTTCATGATTAAAAGTTTTTGTGTGAGGTAAATGATCACCTTTCATGTTCCCAGTATTATCTGTGCAGCCCAGGTCACTGGGGAGAAGGGCAATGTGGTATCATAAGTTTAAAATGCCTGAAGTGCCCTTACCTGGGAATAGTTCAGAAATTAAATGAAGTAAATGACTGAGCTCTGTGCTTATAAAGCAGGGCTGCAACTTTTTTTTTTTTTTCCCTCAGTAGCCTCTATTTTTATGTATTTGGATATGTTTCAGTTACTATCAATCAAATTTTTGAGTTCATTATCGTTCATCTTCTGTAGTTTCACTGACTAGATAAAATTATGCTGAATATGCTAAATTTTAAATGCCTGTTTGTACATTCATGGATTCATCCTAGTAAAAATTAATGTCTACAATAATTATTATAATTTAGAATAGTTTCTACTTACACAGTGTGTGATTTGTACTAAAAAAAAAATAAAATCACACTATCACTGCAGTTCCAAGCCACACTGAGTAGTCCCAGCATTAGTCTTGGGATCCGTGCAACAGATGGAAGCCTTTGCTCCAAAGAGCTGGAATTTTAGAGAAAATGGGGAGGATACAAGATTCAAGCAGATGACCACAGAAGACAGGCTTCAAAATATCTCCTCAAACACATTTTCAGATCAGTTTCCAGGTCTGAAGCCACAAGGGACATGAATGCCACAGCTGCAAATTCAGTTCTGTGTAAAAAATAAGTTCAGAGTATACCTCCTTTCTTTTACATCCCTATTATGGCTTCTAATTGTAATAAAATATTTCTACTGAGTCATGGAGTAGGCATTTTAACCAGAGCTTTTCCATTGAGTAAAGCTTAGTCTCTGCAGCAAATGCTCTGAATGGCCCTGTGGAGCATCTGAAAAGGACATTTTTGCCAGGCACCTATTGATGCTAAACTGATGGGTGATGGAGGGTCACCACAGAAAATCAGCTCAGTGCCAAATGGCAGAACTATGGCAAGCTACATCTTACAGGCTTTGCAAGGAATTTTGGCCAGAGTTCACAACTGTAGAGTTTATTGCAGCTCAGACAAAATGTACGGCAATTTTTAGACAAATCTGGGCATTTTTATACTGAACAGACTATTCAGCATAAGTGTGTGCATCTTTTAGCAAAACAAATCATTCTCTTGTTTAAAAACAAAAACAAAATGCTACATATGTTGCAGAACTATACTTGCCATTCTTTATTTTAAAGTCATACACAAATGGCTTGTTCTGCTCTGATTAGCTTATTAGTTAATGTTGGATATGAAAGGCAGTTTTGGGGCATTGTCTGTCAACTTAGTGGAAATTAGGACAGTGAGTGCTTTCAATAGTCTTTGTTCATTAAACCATATCTCTGCAGATGTTCAGTGTTTTTTATTACTTTTGCTGTTCTGAAGCAGTCTCATTTTTTTTCAGCTAATGAGAAATGTTTGACTTTGTATATTATTCATGGAAGCAAGGTTCAAAAGACTGAGGCTTTTTACTCAAAGACTGACACCTTTCCTCTGAATTTATTACACCCATGGGTGTTAATGCACATTTACAAGCCTTCTGAGAGTAAGGTGAGCAAGTTAAACAATCTGTAGAAATTTTTGCTCTTGGGAGAGCCCTGAGAGCATCTTCTTGCAAACCAAGAAATTATTAGCCCCATGGGGAATTCAACTGTAGCCAGCTGTGCTTTTTGTGTGAAGAAGGGTTCAAATGTGGGTTCCCACTGCGAGATTTTAGCTTGAATTATTACAGATGTTCACCAAAGTTATCATGTCCTGTGTCTGCAGACAACTAATGAAAGGGCAGGTTATGTTTGTTGGCTTAAACCTCTGATAGTGTGGAGTCAGAGCTAACAGAATGGCAGCTGGGTGCTGTTTGTAAATGAAAAGAGTTCTCTTGGTGGGGGAATCAACAGCTAGCTCTGACTGACACTGTGATCTCTTCACCAGCAGAAATGCTCTGTTTATTTAGAAGTTAAAGCAAAGGCAGTTGTACGTATTTCAAATGTAGTTTGAGGTAATGGGCCTGGCTGGGTATGACAAATGAGAGCTCCATTTGATTAGCCAAGGAAATATACTTTATCTGCTTCTTTTTCACGAGCTTCCTGTTGAATTGATCAACCAGGTGCTAGTGCTGCTCCTTAAGACTAATTTTTTCTTCAAATAGAAATGAACATTTCATCATCAGTTGGCAGGATGGATGGAAAGGCAGTGAGGTAGTTGTTTGAGCTTGTAAATAGATACTCATTATGGTTAGGATTCTTGATCTCCTTCTAACTCCAGGTTATGTTTTTTACTTAAGCAACTTTCAATTTGGTTAGAAATTTGCATATGCATATGCACTTTTCTTTCTGGATAATGTAATCTGCGAATGTGTATGAAATTTAGAAGTCCATTTTCATCAGCCTGATCCATTTTGAACCAGTCTTATCTCGAAAGTACAGATAATAACCAACAAGAAAAGGAATAAAAATATAATACCTTTGAAATATGTCGCTGTTTATGAAAGGAAGGCTCATGTTTTTATCTTGCTGTGTACTATCCTGTATTGTCTGTACTTACATATAACAATGTATTGGAGAGAAAATTAAGATAACACTACAGTGTGCAAAAATATTAGCTGGTAGTAATACAGCTGGCTGCTGGTACAATATGCTCTTTGTGGAAACATAAAATAGACATAGGTTGATTGTACAAAGAAAGGGGCAGTTGCAGTAGCTCAGTATATTAAAAATGATAGCATATCAGATATGGCAATTACACTAGCCATCAATCTTCAATAGTTTGTGAAGAATGCTGCTAAAATGCAGTGAAGCTTTATAAGATTTGTGATCACAGAGTGTAAAATATAACAGATGCTACAATATTTAGATGCCTGCTGGCATTTACTTTTACCCTACACAGCTCATTTCAGTTATATGAAAATTTTATGTGCTCTGTAACCTCACTGAAATAGGAACATATTTATAAAGCAACCACAATGGAACAGAGCATTTTCAATATATACACAACTTGATCTGTTTAATAAGATAAAAAAGGACAAAAAATGCCAGTTAAATTAAATTACTAATAGTTTATTATTAAATTACTGTTAATGCAGCAGTTTGGATACATGTGATGCCTTCAGATCTGGACTCTCTGCCAGGGATGTGTCACTCAGAACTGGTTGGGGACTCCATGCAGCCATTGCTTAGCATGGGCTGGAGTCTTGTGGGGGTGATCACTGCAAGTCAAAGCTAATGAAATGAGACAGGAAAAGAAAGTTCTTGCAGCTTTCATCTGGGAAGCACAGTGGACAGCTTCCTCTGCAAAATGTGAATCTTACATAAGAGCTGCCAAGGTTGCTGCGATCTCTTGCAAGACTGAATTTTACTGGAGGACTGTGAAATCCAGGCCTAGATATACTTGCTAATTAATACTGCCTCTTGGAAGGATGCCCAGCAGCACCTCCTGGTATCAAGCTGTGGAAGTTGCCATGCTTCTGCTCCTGTGTTTCATTTCATCATATCTCTACGTTATTTACCTTTTCCTTGCCTCCCCTGAGGCAGCTGTGCTAGGAACATTTAATAGCTGAGTATTTCTGATGTAATTCTGCTAATCAGTGAACTTGCTGTTCTAACAAATAAATACATTAACTCAAGGAGTGCTCCCAGGGCTTGACCTTGTAGATGTCTGACACAGTACTTGAGCAGGAGGAAGAATTCACTCAACCCAGACTTCCAAAGGAACACCAAGACTCACAAAAGCATTTGAACTGGCAGTTTGTCCATATGGCATTTGGCTTGGTTCCTTTGCAGTTTAGGGTTTCATGAACTGGTTTCCCATGTGGTAACCTGGCAAGTCTACAAGTGTTGGGCCTCTAGGACACCAAGAGGCTTTGGCTGTTTGTCAGGGAGAGATTATAACACAGCCCAGGTTAAAAAAGGCACAGTAACTCTTGTGTAGCAGTAAATTCCTCCTTTTTATCAAGAGAATTTTGATATTGTCAAGAGGAGTGTGGCTCTTTCTGAGGTTAGTGTCTGAAATGTTTTTTAATCCAAGAATTTGACCCTTCACCAGCACTGCTTATGACATTTAGACCATTTCTATTTTATCTTTTGCAGCAGCTTACTCTTTCTGTTTACAAATCAGATCCCTTGTCACACTTGGAACCAAAATATCCTTTCTTCCTCTAGTAGCCCATAAAATGTAATACAGCAGGGAGCTCATCATTCAGGTGAGTCACCTGTAAACAAGACACACTTGGGCCACAGAGGATATTTCTCCTGTGAACTCGAGTTCCCTGAGCTTTAAAGAGCCATGACAGAGACTCTTCCTCCCTGCACAGGTGTGAGGTACTTCACTGCAGCTTGACAACACACCCAGTAACCAAGCTACACAATTGCTGTTTGTTCAGGCTGTGTGTTGTGTGAATCAAAGCAGGATCTTGGAGTGCTCTCTCAAAAGCGGTAAAAAGCAATTTTGTGGTCAAATTTCTTATCTATCTCCCCAGTCTACTCATACAAACAGCACAAGCATTTAGCCATACCTATATCGACTAGATCTAAGGTCTGGCTTTTCTTCTGCAAAGCAAACAGTTGTTTTCCAGCCTCAAAAACCATGTTAGGAAGTCAGCAAGCACTATAATTCCATTTTGGGCTTCTGCAAACAAACTGTGTCTAGATCAAAGTCAGAAAGTTGATCTGTTTTCCTTTGTACAGACTTAAGTTGATTCTGTACATGTCAGACAATATTGGGCAGCATATTCATTATAGCAATTTTGAAATGCAATCTAAGTTTATTTGAAAGTACAGGTATTTAGCAGTTGTTTGTGGCTCAAATATATCAGACTTAGCCCTGAAATTTGTGAAGTCTTTGATGTAAATGAACATGGAGTGTAGATAAGCAAACCAACTCAGAGAACTTTCATCTGCACTGTTTCTTGATGAATTAAAAGTATTCTCAACTTATATGAAATACATGCAAATGTGGGTGTTTTTAATAGCCAGAGAATCAAAGTCAATATCTGAACTCATTTCATGTCAGCTGGCTTATGAAAAATACAATTATGCACAGAGATATAACATAGGTCAGAGCTGTCAAATGCCACTCAGGCATCTCTGGTGGCTGCAGTGTGTGTGATGGCTGTGGTACACCTGGTCAGAGTGGGAACAGCTCTGCCTGTGGTTTCTAGAGGCCACTGTGGCTTCAGGCTTGTGGGATGTCATCTCTGCCCTTCCCATGGCTGCTGTCCCTGGTGCTCCATCCGAGTGGTGACTTGCCCAGGTGGCACTGGCAGAGGCAGCAGATGGCATGGCAGGTGCTGGGCACAGAAGTTGGAGAAGCATTTTGATTTTCTTCCCAGGTGCCCCAGTTCCTTCACCAGAGCTTTGTCCAGTAAGGGTGGAGAAGAGATTGATCCTTGCCCTCTACATTGTCCCAACTCCAGGGGAATTCTCATCAAGTGGTGTCCCTGTCATCCTGACCCACCTGTACCCTGCCTGCTCAAAGTGCCTCATGCAACTCATTCAACCCATCAGCTTCCTTACTGCAACCAGCTACAACTACTTGAATGTCTAGAAGCTATTAGTAGTTTCTGCATGGATAACTGGCTATAACATATGAGCCTCATTATTACTCATTTTAGGATCCCTCAGTCTGATGAATGAGATATCCATCTCTCCAGACCTCAGGTTTCTTCCATGTCCCCAGTCCAGCCCCAAAGCCTTAGTATCTCACTCAGTTTAGCCATTTCCTCACCTCTGCAAACCTCTGCCTTCGTAGCTGTGCCCCAGGGCAGAGCTGCCAGGGAGCTGATGCAGTATGTAGTGCTCTCCTGGATGTGCCAGGCTGGTCCCTTGTGCACCTTCCCATTGACATCCCTGGGTTTCATCCGAGGCCTTTATTCAGATAATATGCTGGAGTAAATTTGTTTCTCAGAGGTCATGTCCCAGGAGGCACAGTTTGCCCTGCTTCACAATCCATGACAAATCCATTCTGAATCCTTTTATTATTAATAATAGACAGCAAATTCTGATCTCAGGGTTCCTGAGGTAGAGTCAGTGATATCTGTGTAATTTAAATCAAACCTGCTCTTGCAGGTCTAAGTGAGTTCTAAAGATTGTATCAATGCAATTTCCCTGTGCAGCTGGGCAAGCCAGAGCGTAATTAGAGATAAGAGCTAAGAGCCTTACAAGTGCAAGAGGTGTAACTAACCTTTGCTAATGAAGGATATCATGCAAATAGTATTTGATATTTGTGTGTATCTGACGCTACAACTGAACAAGGAGGAGCTGTCTGGTGTTTAATGATGGCTTCTGTGATCATACAGGCATTTCTTATTGAAAATGTGATTGCGATGAGTATTGCACACATTCAAGGGAAAAAAGGCTCTGCCTGTTGAATAACAGCAAACCCGCCCTCTCTTTAAATTATCTCAACCTTTCCCACTCAGGAAAGTGGGATAATATCTCGAATAATAACCACTTCCTCCACAAACACACTGGTGGAACAGAGGATCTTGTTCTTTGTATAAATTTCCTATGAGGCAGTGCATGCCCCCAAAATGCAAGTCAGTGGAAATTAGCAATTGTTTCCTAAAGACAATTTTATCCCAAAGTCCCTGAGAATCAGATTGGTCCCCTGTGTCTGTCTTTGTTCCAAACCAGCTCTCTGCTGCAACAACTCCAGTAATCTGAAAACTTCAAAACCTGCATACAATTCCTGTAGCTCTTTTAAAAGCTTTTCAAAGAGGGCACAAGGACTAATGCAAGTCTGCCTTAGAAGGATTTGCTGCTAGTAGGAAAACTAACTGTTGGTAAAGTTGGGCTGTGTTAGTGCCAAGGATTTTGATAAGATTGTTAATGGCATCCCTGTGATTCCAAAGGTCTTTGTAAAATCATTGTTACTCCCATCATGCTGTAGATGTGGACGTGATATGCATGAGTTAATGTGTACTTGAAGGTATAAGATACCCTGAGCGTATTGCACATATAATTTGAACCATCAGCAGGCTCTGAAGCATTCCCCAAGATCATATCTTCCAGTGATTATTGGTAGGTTGGTGGTGTGCTAGACTAAGGTGGAGGTATAAATAGCTAACAAGCTGCTAGACACCTTTTTTGAGTGTTTTATAAGAGTAATTCAGGTTGGAAAGAACCTCAGGAAATCTCCAAACTCCTGCTCAAAGTGGGATTTGCTCTGGGGTCAGATCAGTCTGCTCAGGGCTTGATACAACTTTTGACCAAGACCCCCAGGCCTGGTCCCCAGCCAATATTGTGTCTGGGGATTATTTGTTCTTGTCTTTGTTGAATTTTCTAATGTTCCCTTTAGCATATTCCTCTGGCTTATCTTATTCCTGAATAGTGGTGCTTCTGTGTATGCTCTGAATTTTTCCTGTAGTTTGTATAAGCATATTTTATTTTATCTATTCCCTTTGTACTTTGCTAATTCTCCAGATAAAATCAATTCATCGTTGTCAGAATTTTTTTCATTTCATCCCAAAGTTATGGGCTGTGGCCTGAAATGTGGGCATCAGATGAAGTTTGGAGAAGTATTGGGTCTATATGAGCTGGACACTCAGTCCTGAGTCAGACCCTCAAAACTGGCATTTTGTGGCTGGATACAAATGTGTTCTTTGCACATTTCTTAGCTTTGCACTTTTCTTTTCTGACTGCTGTCAAAAAGTAAGCTTCAATTTAAGCTCAGCAAAAAAAAGTGAATTAATGATAAAGCAGCTAATGAGAAATGCCAGAGTTTCTAATAAATTTTAACAGAGAGGTTTAATTTGATTTATTTTCTGATTTTTATTGGAAAACTCATATAATCAAAGAAGACTGCTTAAATTCACTGTGCTTTTTATGTATCATTAGTGGAATTTTTAGCAGAGATCCACCTGCTGAATCATTAACTCTGTGTGTGGAGAAATAACCCTCAAACACCCCCCACAGCCTCCACCACAGCAGTGCTTTAGGAAGTGCAGTTTGTCACCACCAAGAAATGGAAAGTCAGAAGATCCCACTCTGACCTTTTGTCATCCACAGGTGCACAAGTAAGAGCAGGCTGAAGAATCCAATCAGATGTAATTGCACTGATTGGTGTTATTAACCATGTCCAGCAGCCCTAAAATATCTGGTGATTTTGTCTTCTGCATGTGCCAGCAGCCATGTTACACACCAATGATGCTGCAGCCTCAACATGCCAAGCAGTCCAACATAGCCAGCAGTGAATCATTAAAAAAGCTTTCCTCAGCTCCTCTTTTGGACTGGGGGTACATCTGTGCACCATCTCTTGGCCTTTTGGGGCCAAAAAAAGCACAACCCAACCAACAAAAAACGAGGCCAAGTAAACTCTGAATTTGTTGTGAATGATTCAATCTTGCATTATGATCTGTTGGGTTTTTTTCCTCAGCTCTAATAGACCTAAGTAGTTCTGGAAGCTGTACTCTCACATGCTAAGGAAAGTACTATTTCAGTAGCAGACTTGTTTGCCACTGCGAAAATTGTTAAGAAATCATATAACAACCACTGCTGATCCCTAAAGGGGATTGCTTCTCCCACTAGCTATTATCTAAATTGGATGTTTTCTGGAAAGACGAGCTGAATAAATAAAATAATGCCAGCAAGACTGGAGTACTAAGGATGCAAAGATTCAGTCTCCTCCATTTTAATGTTAGTGTAACTCCACTGAACTCAGTAAAGTTATTCTGGCTTTAAACCTAAGCCCTGGAGCCCAAAATGCTGCAGGGAAAGAAGCTGTCTGCTCCCATTTGAGCAAGGGGAGGGCCACAGCAGGATTTCATTTACATAAACTGCCTACCAGATGGAGAGAAACCCTGGGGAAAGGCAGGCACTCCCTGCCCCATCCCTTCTGAAATGTAGGACAGGGGAGAAAGCTCCGTTTGAGAAAAGCATCCACCTAATTTCCTCCTTTGGCACCTTGGCAGTCACTACATGGATTTTGGGATTGTTTGCTTAGTGGAAATAAACTGTCTAAGAGGGGAATGACATTTGAGACCAGAGGACATAACCCCAGTTATGTCTCAAAGAGTCTGTGCACTGCTGGGCCTGTACTGAGGGCCCTTCTGCATGAGAACTTCTTGATGGGAAGAGCAGGAGCTGAGCAAGCTCCAGCCCTCTGGCTGCTCCATGCACTGAAACCACATGAGATCCCAGCTTGGTCAGTGCATGGACCTGGAATGGGACAGGTTCTCCAGGGCTGTCCCAGCCCCTGCACCAGGAGTCAGCAGGACAGGCAGGGAGGAGAAAGCTCCATGCTCTGTTTTGGGCTCCTCTCTCTAAGAGATGCTGTAGTGAGTGCAGAGAAGGGCAATGGTTCTGGCAGAGGACCTGGAGCACAAGACTCATGAGGAGCAGCTGAGGGAGCTGACAGGGCTCAGCCTGGAGAAAAGGAGGCACAGGAGGGATCTTCTCACTCTCTACAGCTTCCTGACAGGAGGGATGTAGTGAGGTGGGTGTCAGTATCTTCTCCCAGGGAACCAATGACAGGAGGAGAGGAAATGGCCTGAAGTTGCACCAGACAAGGTTTAGATCAGTTATTATTTCATGGAATGGGTTGTAAAGCATTGGAACAGGCTGCTCAGGGAAGTGGTGGGGTCACCATCCCTGGAAGTGTTAAAAAATGTGTAAATATGGCTCATGAGGACATAGTTTAACGGAGAGCAAGGTGGTAGAGCTGGATTTGACAGCTGGGCTGGGTGATCTTAAAAGTCTTTTTCAACATTAACGCTTCCATGGACTCTGCTCTGAAGTTTTCAGAGCTGCAGTTCTGGTGCTTGAAGGCTGAAGGCTCTGGGTTTGGGATTTGGGATTTGGATACACATGGCTCTCGTTGCTGCCTGACCACGTTTCCCTTGCTCTTGTTCCCACAACAACTTCAGCAGAGGTCAGCAGAGAATTTGATATCTGATAGAAATGTGGCTGTTTACTGAATTCTAATAGGAAAGTGTTACAGGGTTTATTTCTATTTGGTTTTCTTCCCATCAACTCATCTGTCTAGGATCTCCATTTCTGGAAAGACACAGAATGAAGAATTTAGTCTAATACACCATTTAAATTCCATAAACAAGACAAAAATCTAGTAGCAGACCTGAGAATATATATTGCAGCAATAAAACTACCCTGAAAGAATTGCAGCAGCAGCTAGAGAATGCTAATAAAGGTTTCTTTGCCTGTGAAGCAACACTCACAGACCTAGGTTGGCTTGATTTTCATTTAATAAAAACACTACATTAATATAATCATGATTATATTGTGAAGAGGAAACACTTTGGAAACTTTTTGATTCTCTTCATTAATTACTTCTCTCTCCAGCCGTACCACTGCACCAAAGAGATAAAAGGAGAGTGACTGATATTGAGTTTAATTTTTAAAGAACAAAGTGCATTTTTAATTTGGTTTAATATGTAAACTCACAGGTAAAAGATGAGCTAAAAATATTTCTGAATTTAAAAAAAAGCAATTGCAATCTCCTGCCTTCTGATCAGGCCTGTCCCAACCCATATGTAGACCACCTACAAGGTGCAATTAACTGACTTGATCATTGTACAGGGCAGTTTGAGATGCTCAGAGAAGTGGCTTGAGATGGACAGTGCTCTCTAGTCTGTGTATCTTGGCCAGGTTTTCAGCTGGCATTTAGCTTCCAAAGACAGGATCTAAAAATTGCTTTTTAAAATGGGATATTTTATGTCTGTGAGTTCAGAATGTATGGGTTTGTATGGAGCACAGGAGTAATGTCAGCTCCTGCCTGGGGCTCCTGAGATCACAGAGGTGAGGATGTAGGGCTGAAGTCAGCTGCAAATGTAGGGATAGCCAGAATTCTAGTTTTACTTTCCAGCTAATGGTAAAACAAGTCACAGCAAAAATAACGTAGAAGCTGGAGAGCCAGCACTGAAAGCAACACATATAGAAAAATTTGAAGGAAAACATAGCGAGTCCTTCAGTATGAAAAAAGGCTTTTCCCTATACTTTTCTTGGAGTACAGAAAATGTGGGATACAGCAGGGGAAACCTTTGGAGGCCCAGTTAAGTGATCAGGATCTGGATGTGCACCATTCATGGAGGGGGTTGCTGGAGGAGGCAAGGCAGATGTCATTTACCTTCACCATTTCAATCCACTGCTGGCACTCTCCTGTCAGCCTCAGGTGCTGCACACTGTGAGTGGAAACTGCATGGCACTGAGGGAAAAGCCAGCCTGGATGTTCTGCTGCACCTCTCACACCTCCTGCTCTGGGCCAGGCTGCAGCATCACATGGGGAGGAGGCTGAGCTGTGCCCCAGCTCACAGCAGCATCATCTGCCTTCAGGGACAGGTATCTATCAGAATTTCTGAGTTCTTTGTGTCTTGGAAATCAAAAAACACAAAGAGGTTATTCAGGAAACAGGACTAAGTGTATGTCAGGAATTCATGGTGATGATGTAAAATAACTGCCTTGCATTCTAATGCTTCTACTTTATTCAAAAATATAAGTTATGGAAAAAAAAAGGTATTAAAAGCACAACAAATATGAGCAACTTAATGTTTCCTTCAATGAGCCTTATATTGGTGCTACATGTCTTGCTCCAGTTGAAGGCAATAGAAGTAGCTTACCAAAATGATTTATCTTCTCCTTATTTTATATTTCAAATTGTTGGTGTATGTAGTATTAATTGTGGTAAGTTAGCAGAGAGAAGCAAGCTAATCCATGTGAGAAGATTGCTTCCTTTTGGTGCCCTGTCTGCCTGCTTATTGGCAGTTCCATGCTTAAGCCACTGATTCATTTTTTACCTCTCTCTTGCCAGCAATTATATTTCATTGGTGGCTGTTGTGGTATAGAGTTGGAGGCAAGGGCTGCTGCTTTATCTGAGAAGCAGTATTTCATACTGTATATCACTTCTCAATGTATAGAATCTAGAAAACTATTAATTTCTCATTTGATTTCCAGCATAATTTACTATGCTGGAGGAATATTGCTGACAGCTTCTGCTGAGAATGGTATGTGGTATGTCTTCTATCTAAAGTCTTGCCTTGCTTCTGTGCCCTCTCTCAAGTAAGGCAAACACAGATTGTATTTCTGAGCCAACTCTGTAGTTCTTGGTCATTTCATTTTGTAGCTTAGCCAAAGTAGCAATGTCTTACTGTTTTCCAGAAAAATAAAAAAAAAAAAAGGAAAAAAGTAAGCACAGAGCAGTGTAGCTGATATCAGTGCAAATCTATAGTTTTGGGGGCTTTTAAATCACTGAAACAGAACACTAAAATTAATGTCTGCAAAAATACTCTCATTTTGGCTTTTTGGCAGCAAACTTAAAACTACCAATTGCTATAGGTGACAGTAGCTGATATGTTGCATGGCATTGGCACCATGTAACACTTATCTGTGTCATAAAGTGGTGTTGCTCATGTTGTGGACTGTGTTAAGTTGGAAAGCCTCACAGTAGGAATTTACTCCTTTTCAGTTAAGGAGTAAAACTTACAGATAAACTTGTGAATTAAAAGGTTAAAAAGATTACCAAGATGCAAGATTGCTCTGGGTTTGTTAGAGCAGCTGAAATATGCAGTGGAGTGAAACGCTGGATGATCTGGAGATCTGCTAACCAAAAGCCCTTTGTGAATTGGGAATGCTACTGCAAAACATTTCTGACTAAAAAATATCTGTATATATGTTTGTACACACACTGTTTATGACACATTGATCAGTTTCTCTGTTTAGCTCCTCTCCACTGTTTAGAAACAGGTAATGTCTCTGAAGATTAAAAATCCTGTTATTGAATGCAATTTTTAGATCCCATCTCTGACAATTGAAAACCTGGCTGAGATACAAAGACTAGATAGTGCTGCTCACTGGCACTAGAAGTCCATTTTATTTAGAACAGGTTTTCATTGCCCTTCTCTTCTCCCCTCCAGCAACTGGAAGCTTGTTTGGAAATCTGTAATTGTTTTGGCTTAAGACAGATTTTGTGCAAAGTGCCAGGCGTGGGACCCTGCTCAAAACTAAGCAAACTGCTGCATTATATGTGTCTTTGTGATAATAAGGTATTAATCCCCAAACTCCCTTGCTGCAAAGCTGAACATCTCAGAATCCAGCCTGCAAGGCGTGATGTGATGTGCAGCCTTGTGCACCCAGCACAGGAGGCAGCAGCTGGTGGCTGTTAAACACTGCTCATATCTTTGAATCCTGGCACTCCACACTCTCCTAAAAGGGAAGGTATCCATGGTTTTTTGGTGTTTTTTAGCTGACACATTTCAGTGTATTTTGTGATGTTTTCCAGCCCATTGGAAGCACATCTCTTTGTGTAGAATGTGTCCTTATCTGCCTAAATGATCCAGGCTTCCAGGATTTTGCTCACTGTCCATTCTGTTCAGGGGAGCATTGCAGATAAGAGCAGGACTGAGGTCTGGGGAATTGCCATCACAGTCAGTTTTTTTCAGAAGAAAATTCACTTGCCATAAAATTAGAAGCTCCCAGCTGAAAATGTAAGAGGTTTTTTTCCCTACCCATAGTCCCTTCACTTCCAAGAAGCAGGTTTCATGGCTTCTTGGCATTGTTGGATCTTGTCAGGCAAATTTCTTCCTGGAGACTGGGGACTGACCCAGAACTGACATATTTCCTGACCCTGGGGTATTTTGGGAAGCCTCACATTTCTGGTTCAGAGTGTCTGGCTCTGCTGTGTTTTCAGCGAATTTAAGAGGTCTTGAAAACATTTGGAAACTGAAACAATGTGAGGTTGTGATGGTTTCAAGATGAAATTTCTGAATTTGAATTTCTTGTATAGTGGTGCCTCTCACTCCTCACTCTCTTCCTCTTGCAAAGTGAGTTTGCTTCTTCTTCCTCCTGAGGCCAGGGAGTCTCTGGAGGCAGTGTCAGGGCAGATTAATTTCTCAGGTTTTGCCAAAGTTGCAGGACCAAATTTTCTCCAAATCACTTGGATTTTAATTAATATACTGCCTTTCTGCTCCTGCTGCCATTACTTGTATAGAAACGAATGTTATGTTCAAGCATCCATGGCACACAAATGCCCACAGCAGACCCTGTGAGCACCCTCCTAAATCTGTTATGTAATATATAAACCCCAAGTTGGTGACCCCAAAGAGCCCTGAAAGCAGCATTCAGCTTCTCAGTAGCCACTGCTGTGACAGCTCTGGCCTGTTTGCTCCCAACACATCGAGGTGCACAAAGGCAAGATCCCAGCAGGTGAGATTCTTACAGGCAGCCTGCTCTCCGTGTGTGCCCTGTGCTAGTACTGCTCCCTCTTCAGCCAGTACAGAAACATAAGGCAATTTAAAGTGGATTTTCTTCTGGGGAAGAGCTAAGTTTGTAATGAGCACAGCTTTGCTCTCTTTGGCATGTCAGCAGTTTGTTGTGGTGATTTTAATATTGCGCCCTTCACTTCTCTGTTAAGCTGGTGTTACATAGCCTTGATTGTTGCAAGAAATGTCCTTTTGCCTTCTGGTGCAGTTAAGAACAAGACTCATCACTGGGTAGATTTGGCCTTTTCTGTCAGTGGCTGTGATTTGTACTTGCCATAGATTCCCCTTTTTGTGATGGAAAGACACAGCCTGTAGCATTTAGAGAAATAAATTGGAACCTCTGTTTCCTGTATGTGAAAAACCAGAATAACCCAGCTCTTGTTTTTCCTCTGGGGGAGATGGGAGAATGGCCATAGAAGCTGCACACTTTAAGTCCCAGGAATCTCTCCTGTACAGTGTGGAGACACAGAGCCTGGCTGGGTTGAAGGAGAATTCCCTGCCTCTTTTGGCTCTTCCCAGATCTTGTCCTAGAATATTCAGACATTGTGGCAGCAAATACACTGAGAGTAATTCAGGAGATGGATGGTGAGGCAGTAAGCAAATTGCTGCAGTAACATGTACACTACTTTCAGAGCATCTTGAATGGTCTATTAGGTGTAAAATTGGATTAGAGAGAGCAATTAAAATGGTAAACCTGTAAGAAAGAGTTGTATATTATTGCTTTAAAACTAGAATTGACCACTTGAACACTATGTGTGGGCCACATCTCTTGCCTTTTATTGGGCCTAGAGGAATTTTAAAATATTTCATTAACATTAAGCCTGATGGATCCTTTCCATTAAGCAAGGTGAAACAAGTATAATGCAACATAGCTGGTGGCATTATAGTGGTGTGAATGCTAAAATATATAAGATGCTTCAGCTGGAGGCCCATTGTGCCCAGTTCATATTTTGAGAAGGTTTGGAATCTTCTCATTAAAGATAATGAGAGTTGCCAGGTGTCCAGCAGCTCATGAAATGAAGGACTGACTCCAAATTATTTCAGTGATATCTTGTAAATGGATTTCTGTTGTCCTTCACACAGATTTTCAGCAAATAAACTAATACTGATTAACCCTGATATTGTAAACCATATATTTGAATAAACTCAGATATGTGGAATAGCACATTAAAAGTGACTATATTTACTGTGAATATACTGCAGTTCATATAGGGGAGAGTTACAGTCTTTTAAAATTTACTGTATGAGAACAGCTTTTATCTCAAAATTAATGGCTCTTGAACATAAATTCATCTGAACGCTAAATCAAATTAGCTGTTGTTTGAGGTGATTATATGGCTTAATTTTTTTTTTCTTTCAACTGGACCATGCATTTCCCAGCAGCTTAGTTTGCTGATGTTTGATTTGTGGTGATACAGATCACATACAAGCTGGCTTGTTGTTTTTAATGAACTGGATGTGTTGTAAAATAGAATTGCTAGGTTTGTGTTAAATTGCAGCTTTGGGACTCATTATTGTGAGATGTTATCTGCTTTGAACTGGCTTATTTTATCACAAAGAAAGAAATTGAATTTGCTTAAGATGGCAAATGCAGCAATGGATGAGTTGCCTGGCGAGTGTTTTGGGGCACCCTGTTGAGCTGATATGTATTTTATCTGATCTAATTCTCATTCTGCCCAGAAGATGCATACACACCCACACATATGTTGGAGTCCATATAAAAAAAAAATCCTAAAACAAACAACAAGCACAATGTATTGCTGGATGGTTAAATGGTGCTTTTTAGCCATTGCTTTTTTACCATTTCAACTCTAAATTCATGGGATCTTTTCCTTCAGGCATTTTTGTTCCAATTTTCTCTACTGTGCATGCAGAAGCTAAAGACACATTTCTGCCTGCACATATTTAGCTTTTGCATGGACATATTTCAGCACTTGCACAGGAACACTTTGCAGGCATTGAAGTTTAAGTAAATGCAGCAGGATTAATTGTGTAAACCCCAGAAAACTGTGTTTCCTTTGACAACTGCAGGTTTGGAAGACGAAGCCTCTGTGTGTCATTCTTGGCATTTTCATTCCTTTGCAAAACATGTTGAGCTTTCAGCCTAATGTAAGGATGATATATAGGAAAATTAAATAATTTTCTTTACTGTGGTAATTTTAGCTGTTCTCTGCAACAATGTATAAAAACCCTGATTTGCATTTAGAGAAGTGAAAAACGATTCAGCTTAGTTTAAATCAATGAAGAAAGGGATTCAGTTCAGAGGCGATTGTAAGGAAACACTGAAGGAATATCAACTGTTATAAACTGGGGTGGTAAAACTTTCATTTGGCTTCTGCTGAGCTGCCTGTTAGAGCAGTGCCAGCTTCAGTGAGTGTGCTGGGTGTATAATATCTTAGCATGTAATGAATAAATATGCTAACATGTAATAAATATGTGATGCCTGTGCTGTGGAGAGGCTGCTGGAGTTCCCTTGCTGTGCCTGCACATCTACCCAGAGCACATGTCCCAGCTTCTGGGACCACTGCCACGGCAATTTCCATTTTTTGTGTAGAGGCATTTGAACCACTGCAGTTATAGTCAGAGTTTTATGATAAATGAGGGGGTTTTTTGATAGCTTTGGGGACTCAGATGTAAAATATCACATCACAGGTTGTTCTTTGCAATGCAGCAGAACTACCCTCCCTCCAAAAGAAAGCCAATAAACAACAATAAATATTTTTCTTTCATAGTGGGCTTAGTAACTCATTTTAAATGGTTCTTCTAAACTCTCTGTGATCCACCATCACATGCTGTAGAGGTGAAAGAATTAGTAGCTATTTGCACTTTGCATTAATGTTTAGGGTGGAATGTAATGACAGAGCAGATATTGAACTCTGCAGTTAATTTGCTTTTGTTGAAATAACCTTTAAATTATTCTTCCCTTAAACTGATGATTTTTGCATACTGATGACTGCTCTGTCCCATTCCTACCCTGTATGCTGCTTTATGCCCTTTCTCACTTCACCTTCACCCCTATTATTTAACAGATGGGATGGTATATACCATAGAATATGATTTTTCTCCGTTGCTTTCCTCTCCTGGCTTTAGAAAGTTCAATTTTTGCATGACCTTGGTTCTGGAGGCCTTGATTTACATTACATTAACAGCTTTATGGAGTTTCTTCATCATTCGCTCTATTGCTGGAAAACAGGACAGTTTTGCTGGTAGAATTTAGTGTTCTTTTTTTCCCAAGTGTTCTTGGCATATGCTCAGGTTTTGGTTTTTACATCACTGTTACTGGTAATTACCTTGTTTCCATTATTTTTCTTTAATAGAGGATAAAGGAGTGTGTGGTATTTTTCTTTAGGAGAGCCTGAGTGTATTGGAGATATCTCCTACGATGGGGAGAATACTGCAGGCATGATTAATGGCATCATCATTGTAACATAATTTAGTTAGGAGGACTTATACAACTGATAAAGTGTCATGTACTTCCACTAAACTGCAATCTAAGTGAACTGTATTTCAGGTTTTTATATCCTCATTTATGTCTTCTGTAAAGATATTACTGTAAGATTCATACAAGCATCTTTATAGGCTCATGCTGTAAGCAGTGAAAGTTCAATCAGTTCTTCTTGCAGGAATCACAGTTTCTATGAAAAATGAGTAATTATATTTAAAAAAAAAGGCATAAATTAGTTCACTAGATGCAATTATTGCAAACTGAAGTTGTGACTAGATGAGGTCTTTTGTAGAATAAAGAGAAATTTAGTTAAAAATAAAGAAATCTGTCCTTGAAAGATGAGAGAGAAATCAAGTATTTACAGTGGTGCCTACAAAAACTTGCACTGTAAGTACTCCATAGACCACATTTATAAATTAATCAGAAAAAAATCACTATATAAGTTGGAGACTAATAAAAGACCTTTCCTTAGTAACTAAAAACATCTCTGTCTCTACCTACTTAACCCAGCTCCTTGGGCCTGTTGAGATACTGCATTTTAATTTCATCTCTGTGTGTTCTTATATGAAATTATTGATTTTTTATTGAATAATTTCAAAACTTATTCACATAAAAAGAACATTTTTCTTGGTTTTCACTGACAACTGTTTTTTTTCTATTGGAGCACTTTGTTTAACTGAACTTCCCATTTGAGCCTTGCATGTTGGAGAGGGGTTGTGTGTTTAATTTCATCTTTATGGTTGAACCTTTGTCTCTTCCACCAGCAAAGGCAAGAAAGTTTTGCACTGGAGTCTCTTTGCAGGACTCAAGATGAAGTCAAGATGAGTCCAGTACTATTTTTCCCCATCTCCATCAGCTGCCAACCCTTATTTTCTTATCACCCCACCCTCTGTTTTGTCTAACTGATCACTTCCCCTTTTCTGAGCTGGTTGTGTGCATTATTTTCCCATTCCTTGTCTGTCCATGGTTGGCTGTATTTGTAGACTCTGACATTTCAGATGGAGCTGTTTTGTCCAGTGTGTAGCATGGTTTGGCTTCTGTCTTTGTGACAGCTTTTGTGGGGAGCAAAAATAAACAGTGAATAGAGTCTCTGCTAAATTATTGATTTTCAATACAGATTCTCATCTTGGCACTCCAAGCAGGGTGCTTGTGCAGAAATATTTATTATGCATATTAATTAGGGAAGGATGAACAAAAATGAAAAATAAAAGATCACTGTGTAGACCCAGATACTCATGCAGGATATGATCTAATCATTTTTGTATGGAAGCAGCTCTGTAAAAGCTATGGTTCATACTATTTCATCATCCTTCCAATGAAAATTTGAATGGGCTTAAAATTAAGATCCCCTTACATAATGGAAGTCGTAATGAAGGATATGGTTCATAAATTTCAATTGTTAAATTGTCTCAGTGGGAAAGGTGACTTGACATTCCCATATTTTAAGGATTTAAAATCCACATTCAACAATAATGGTAAAGGGTTTAATTATCAGCTTATATTAAGACTTGAATATGAGAGACATTTCAACTGTTCTCTGTGTGAGCCATAAGCTTTCAACTGGAAATTTTTCTTACCTTCCAAGACCCAGATTCTGCTGGTATTTTTATGGAGTGCCTGTTTGCAAATACTGCTCCTTATGGATAAACTTAGCCTAAAAAATCATTTAAATGAAAAAGGATGGGAAAGCCAATTTAATGTTTCTTTTAATGTTCTCATATACACAAAATATTTTCTGGGACCACAAAGCATGTAAGGCCTTTTGAAGTATTTAACGAGGCAACTTAATGACCATTAGGCAAAGTAACCAGTAGTGCTCAGAGCAGGGCCCATTGTCCCTTTCCATGCCAACAGAAGGAGCTTTCTGTGGAGCCTCAGAGCTTGTTGAGTTAAAGATGGAAACATCCATAATGGAACAAATGTTGCACTTTCCCATTATTCAACACAAGGCTGTTGAAGTTTGTATTTATCAGTGCTGCCTGAGTTTGAAAGTCCTACTGTGGTAAAAATCTCCTTGTATGGCTCTTCCACTTTTGGTGCATGGGGTCTGTGGTTTTCCCTAGGTTTGAAAAGCACTGATCACCTCAGTGTTGTTATTGTAATAAAAATAAATGGTAATGACAACAATAAAAGAAAAGGGATATTGTGTTTGTAACCACTGCTGAAACAGAGGTAGTGAATGATGGCCATGTTTAGCCAGACTGCTGATGCAGGAATACAGAAACTGGAAAGATATCAACCAGACTGATTTAAGACTTGGAGAGAGCACAGTGCTGCGAGATTGATAGCACAGAAAGGAATCTCTTGGTTGAGGTCCATGGCCTGCATCAGAGCTTTGGGGATTGATAGCACACAGCACTATCAATCTCACAGCAGCAAATGGGATGACTATTCTCCATGAAGAATGGGCCATATTAAATACCCTGACATCCATTAGATTGAGAACTGCAAAATGGGTAAGGACGAGTACATGTTTGTAGAGATAATACAGTGCTGATTTTTGTGCAGTTTGTTTTGCTGCACAAACACCCTGGCTTGGATATTTCAAGCTGGAAGTTGCAAGTCATGCTGGAAATAATAATAAGAAGAATAAAAATACATGGGGGGTAGAAAATATGTAAGGGAGAGTGGCTTCTTAAAATTTAAGTCCTGGTTTAATGGGGCTTTGAGAAACCTTGTCTAAAGAAAGCTTTCCCTGTCCATGGCAGGGGGTTGGAGCAAGATATCTGTGAGGTCCCTTCCAACACAAACCATTCTAGGCTTGTATGATTCTATGAAAATTAAAATGCAAAAATTAAGCAACATAGCTCATTGCATTTAATTTTTAAAATTTTTAATATTGTGTTTAATAATTTTGATTTGTGTTTTATTGGATTTTTTGTATAGTACATTGTGGCCGTTTTTCATGCTGAATCTTCTCTTCATAAACTGGTGGCAAAAAAATTCCATTGTTATATCTTGTGCTTTGATTCTTCTTGTGTTAGGAAACTCATGAAAATGAAAGCTTGAGGTAGGCATGTCTTGCTTCAGGTCTGTGGAATTATCTGCATGAATTGCTTTTATTATTTAATATTTTTATTTAATACAGCTATATAACCTCCTTCAAGAATCCCATCCTATATCATATTATTCTATCAGAAAAGTGTCATTTACTCACTCTAGCATTTCAAGGGATGTGGAAACTGCTTTTATCCCCATGTGGACACAGGTCCCTTAGCAAACATTACTGCTCAGAACACTGGCAGATGCATTGCTTAGTGAAAATAACCATCTCTTGTGTGAAATGATTCAGCAATCCAGAGACAAAGGCATTAAAGGACACAGCACAGGCAGTAAAAGCCATTGTTGCCTTCCAACAGCAGAGAAATCCATGAAGAGTAGAGAATCCCCCTGAAATCTGGGGGTTGTTTTCTCATCTAAATACTTACAATTTTCTACTACGTTCACATGTTCAGCATAAAATTAGGGAAGTGTAATATCAAACCTCTGTAAAGTAAAGTGATTTTTAAAAGTTTTGTTCAGAAGTCTGTGGAGAAAATGAAAAATACTTTAACCTAAATTTATCTTCTGTAGTGTCTGGAGGCAAATAGAAATATTAAAAGAGAGAAAGAAGTGTCCAATTGCACTTGCTGGAGGGAATTTCCAATTTTGAATAATATGGTACTAGATTTTAGTGTTCACATGTGACATTAGATTTGTCCCCCCTTTTTATATTCTGGGGTTTTTTTACTTTCTTAGTAATTTCCACAAGTTTTACTTCAGAAGGCTACAGAATTGCTTATCTTTTAGATTCATTGGGCTTGACTTTGATGGCAGGAGTCTTGTCTTAAACACTTTGGGAAGATAAGAGGGATTTAAAATATGGTGCACCTGAATCAAGGAAAATTCTCATATTCAGTGATCCAGGGAAGCACTAAAATTAAAGTATGGTCTTTGCAGACTATCTCTTTTGTCTGAGAAACCAGGATTTCCAGCAGGAGTGATAAGCATTCTTAGATCATGCTAAATAAATTGGTTTGCTGTTTGGGCTTACTGTATAATGCAGACAGATTTCTGATTGGAAAAAGTATTTTTAAAAATAGTCCATTCTAAATGTTTTGTAACATCTGAATGACTTTTATAGGCTTGCTGATAGCTAGATGCAATTTTAAGCATGCCCATGTCCATGAAATAGTCATGTCTCCCTCAGGGAAATGTTTCTGGGGAGGCTAACTGCAGCTCTAACCATTTAATAAGAAAAATAAACTGTTGCTCTCCTGGTCCTTAAGGAAGACTTAGAGGTAATCACATTTAGATTCTTAGAAGACTTTTTGTAGTAGTCCAGAAGGGATTTTAAAGTCAAAAGTGAAAACTAAATATAGCTGGTGTAATCCTAGTGGTTGTGTGTCACAAACTCAGACTTTAGAAGGAATGTTGTGGCAAGGTTTATGCCGAAACACAAATGTTGAATTAGTGTCAGACAGATTGAAATGATAGTCCTGTGCAGAAAGGAGGCTGAGCTGGCAGGGGCAGAATATCCCCTTAATCTATACTGAATTTCCAAGTAATAGCACCAACTAAAAGTAACTGAGTGTGCAAAGAAATAAGCCCCACATGTGCAGCACAGCTCATTTGGGAAAACGTGGACATGATGGGACCTACCAATGACAAATGAAATTCAGCCCAGGTAAATGAATAAACAATGAAACCAAAAGCCATTCATAAACTGGAAAATGTGCTGATATCTAGACAAATAAAGCAATCTGGGTGTTTCTGCATGAAAATAATCCCTAAAGTATTCATCCCAATGTCTACTGACAATGCAAAACAAATCAAGCAGTGGAGTGAATTGAATTACCCGTCCTGTGCACTATAAATCATAAGGAAACCCAAGGACTTTCATTGCTCCATATGGTAGAGTTGGACATTGTCTAGAGTACTGTTTATAACACTGCTCACATCAAAGTTAAAATACCTGGAGAAAGTGCAAATCCAAAACAACCCAGAAAAAGACAACTATTAACCTAATCATTAACAGAGAAAAATAGAATGGCATTCAAGTTCACAACAGCCAAAGGGAAAAGAACAGAAAAGAATTGAATTCATTCCACAATCTTCTGGAAGTGAAGGAAATTTGTGACTGAAAGTAGAGGAGAATGAAAAACTGGGTGGAGGTTTAGGCAAAATTCCACATCCACACAAAATGCACATTTAAATATATGTGTTGTCCAGACAAAGGTGAGTTAGTGGAAGTAGCACTACCTGGAGCTTTCATGCATACCAAAATCCTGTCAAAGAGGAGGATTTTTTTGGATGAACCAGGGAGCTGGATACTACACAGCAAGGGATGGGAATAGTGTTGACTCCAACATCAGTGTTAGAGAGGTAATCAGATCTCAGTCACCAGCAGTGATACTGGAAGAGTTATGAATAAATACAATTAGAACAGGGTAACTTGTGAAATTAATGCTGATTTTGTCTATAAAATTCTGCTTCTGCCTCTTGGGTTTCTTCACAGCAGTACCCAACTTTACACCATATGTTGGCACCACCCTGGAAACTGGAGGTGTTTGAATTGTGGTGGGCATTGAGCTGCATCTGCTGCGTGCTGCAGCTCCCTGTGTTTATAAATTCCAGGGATCCTCTCTCCCAGGCACAGCCCTGGTCTGCATGGGGAGCAGAGCAGAACACATCCCAACCCACTCACCTTTCTACCTTTAAACTGGCAGGTGGCCTCTGCCTTAAAACATCTCCAGGCATCCACTGCTTGGGTTCCTCTCTGGTTCAGCTCTGTGCCTGGGGCCAGCAGGGCTGATGGAGTCTGCAGATTGCAGCTCGCCTCAGGACTGCTGAGCTTGCCTTTTTGAAGTTATAGGCTCAGATTTAGGAACTCACAGACTAAAATAGCTCATCAAAATATGCAGATGGGAAAGGGATTACCCTCCCTTCCTGCTGCATGGAATGAAATTTGTAGAGTCCCCAGTTTTCTTTTTATGGAAGCATTTGGCTTATATACATCTGTTAGAATTGGAGTGAATTTTAAACATGTTTCCACAGAGCATAATTAAACATATTAGAGCCTCAATGAACTGTATTGTCCTATGCCAAGCTAAAGACTGTAAGGAATAAAAGGAATTTAAATGGATGTCAGAGTGAAATGAAGTTAACATTGAACACCTCCATTAAGATCAATAAAAAATTTGTTGTTGTTCAGTGTATTTAACAAGGTTCTGGAGATGTAAAATGAAGTGTCTCATTGGTTAAAATTAAAACACTGAAATGCTGCCAGGAGATCACAGGTAATATAGCTACCTGAGAATATATCACAATTCTAGCAGCAGCCTGATAATTAAACTTTTGTCTCAAGTGCAAAACCTCTTTCATGTAATAGGACACTGGAACTTGTGTAGGTGAAATGATGAATGGAAGCAGATATTTTAATTCTCTATTTTTAGACACTTTGGTAAAGAAACCAACATTAAAGCTCAATTCTGTGTATTGCTGTTTATTCCCAAAAGTAATATCTGTTTGGTTTTGCGTCAATAAACACATTAATCAGAAGCAGAAAAATAGAAAACATTAGTCAATGATCCAATAAAATTCTATAATATGAACCTAGTAATGAATAAAAGTTGATAGATGAATGAAGATAGTGACAACTGATAGAAAATGTAGCCTTCCAGTACACTGCTTATCGCGTTTGAATGAGTTTCAGAATTTAAGTATGAAAAATTATTCTAACCTACACTATTTTTAAGGGTCCTCTGAACTTTTACCATATAAATTTATAGAACAGTACTTAAATATTAGATGGTTTTACACATTTTTTTTTTCCTGACATGAGGGAAAACCCCTGAGCAAAACAATACATCTGGGAGAAGTATGGGAATATTTCCTCACATTTATTAAAGGTTCCAGGGATCCTTTTGCAACACAACATAACTGAAATTATCATATTAAATGTTATTTTAATGTTAAAGTTTTATTAAAGATATTCCTGTCCTCTTTGATTTTTTCTCATGTACCTTGCTGACTTGATTTTGCTGTGTGTTCTCCTCACACATTTTAATTCCACATAAAATCAAGAGGGGTTAACAGGAGTATTTAATTCTAAGGGGTGATTTACCAGACTCTTTTGCTTGCCATCAAATTTTCATGAAAATGGAACTGCAACCAAGAAACCAGAATGTTTCTGGTTTAAAACAATTAAAACTGGCACCTGATTTGCTTTAATGTTTGAGGGAAGTCTCGATGTCAAGCTGTGTAACAGGCTTGGATGTCTCTGTGCTGGAATGGTGTTTCCTTGCATCTGGGGGTGGTTTTCATGTGTCCACCTGTCTGCTGTTATTCAGTGATATTTTGGTTTAATCCTCTGGAAAAACGAAGGCTGCTGCAGCCCCGAGGTTTCAGTGGACACCTGCTGACAACATTTGAAGACATTGTCCAACAAAAGCTGACAAAGAACTCGGTGAGTGCTCTTTGGGAAAAGAGATGGGTAAGGAGAGAAGGGAGACCCACTCGCTCTGAGAAGAGATTTGGCTGTAAGACATTGAGATGATGTACTGGGTCATACAGCTGTCCCAGTTACAAGAAGGCCTTTGGAGTAAATCCAAAATAGAAATGCACACACGGCCAGGCTTCCTTATTTCTGATGACTGTGATGCATTTTGTGCACATGGAGACTTATTGGGTTTTCCTTTTACATCTAAAAAGTGCAATCTCTTTATATCCAAGCAAACAGACATCATGGTGTGCTAAGGAAAATATAATCTGTCCTGTAAGACAGTCATAAACTAAAACCTGTTTTATGTGTTCTGAGTTAAAATAATGACAAAAATCTCTTTAAATCAAACCACCTCACTTAAAATTAAAGATGCTGATCCAGTTCCTCCATCTCCTGCAAAATCTGACACACTCATACACACCTCTTATTTTAAATTATGACAAGTGTTTTGTAAGCATGAATTTTTAGACTACTGAAGCATAAGATCTTCTGGTGGATTTTGTCACCAACACATGTTCTCTTAAAACTATTTTAATTCTGAAGAGCTGATGCAATGAATTTACACTTCCTAGAAAAATAAAATGAAAAATTTTCATTGTATTCAGTGTAACTCCATTGACTTCCTTGGATTTTGTGTTGATTTATGTGAGTATGAATGAAATTAGAAAGGGCCCAGTAGAATAAGCTGTAGTTTACACAAAAAGGATTTATTGCAAGGACTCATCAAAAGAATTTTTCAGCATAATTTATAAACTGTTTACTGACTATAGCTGACCTTCAAAATTGCTATTAAATATTCACTCCAAGGACTATTCTGTATATTTAACTAAAGCCTCAGTTTAGAAAGGTTGCCAGTACATTTCTACCTCATGTCTATGGTTTTCCTCCCAGTTTCAATGTAAGACAAAATTAATAGCTGGAAAAGGCACCTCTTTTCCAACAAAAAGTCCAATATTTTTTGATGAATCTTCTTATTTTATGACTCTAAATGTTCACCAGTATCAGTGTGTTGGATTAAGAATATTTCATTCTTTCCCTTTCTATGATGTGTCCTCATGTCTCTACAAATTTGTCCTGCCTACATTTATTGAAGTACATAAGGCACTGTTAATTTGTGTACCACTTGTGTGGCTGAAATCCTCACCTTTTTGTATGTGCTGGAGTAGAATATCTTCTCTGCAGTGTTATTAGCAAAGAAGTTTCCTTTAACCATGTTCCAGCCAGAAAGTGACACTGCTGTGCTTTTGAAGGGTGGAAACACCCTTTGAAACAATGCTAGGAGGTGTTAAGCTAATCCTTTTCAATAATGTCTTTTTACAGCCTAATCGAGATAAACCCCAGGAGGGAAAGAGAGGTTTGCAAGATGGATCTGTGCCCCGTGTGGTTTTTCAAATGGATTAAAAGTCCATTTTATTAACAGAGTGCACTGTAGTATGAAATAAACCTGAAAGCATATGGGCTTGCCCTGCCGGAGAGCCATAGGTTGGAGCTCTGGGTGATTTTCCCAGTCCCACTTTTCTGCCAGGAAACTTCAGCAGCACTGGGCTAACATCTGAACCTCTCCTGCTGATCTGAGCCTGGTGGAATTGTTTGGGACAGTGGTGCCTGAGCCCAAACTGGTTATCCAAGACTGGGAGGTTGGGAGAGCTTTGCTGGATATGGCACATGGGTTTGGGGGATCCTGAGTCTTTACAGGTGACCATTTCCTCTCTGCTGGGAAAAAAGTGAGCTCAGTTCAACATCTGGTATTCTTCAGGGCCACCTCTGTGATCACTGTGGATAATCTTTGGGTGGAGTGCATCAGTTATCTGCAAATTAAGCTATATTAGGGGAAAACTTGCATATGCTTTTTTCCCAATTAATAGAATCGCTTTCTCTCCTGAAGAAAAAAATCAGAGTTTGATCTCAAGAGCTGCAAATGCATCTGCAAGATAAGGATAAGTTCTGTTTGAACTACCAGGGTCCTGGGACATTTTCTGGCACTCAGTCTTTCCCTTGAGCCTCTGATCTTTCCTCTGCAGCTGCCAGGACCACGAGGGATAGGTTTTGCTTTCTATGAATTGAACTGCCGAAACAGGGCTCCTACAAAAGCCAGCCAACACCATCTTCTCCTCAGACCAGGGGAGTGCTGACATGAGCACCCATTCCAGCTCTTCAAAACATTCTTGCCCATGCTGCAAACAGTCAAAGATTTCCTCACGTGCACCACATAAAATATCCCACGTAGTTGCCTGGATTTCTGTTGTATTTCTTAATATTTCCTCCAAGAGCTTAAAAAACATTTTAAATTAAGTCAGTTGCAGCTGCTCTGTCAGGAATTCACTAAGCACTGCAGCCACTGAAGCAATTAAAAAAATGGCACAGAAGGTAATTAAAAGCCTTACTGGTTCTTGCTATTAGACTGACATTTTAAATGCCTCTAGATGTTTTATTGTGCCAATAACCTATTTCCCTAGTCTCAAAGAGAAATACAACTGACATCAGTAATTTAGTAAAGTATTCTACAGGTATCATAATGTTCCAACTAGAAATCTATATTAAATCACTGTGGTTTTCCGTTCTGCACAGTCCTCACCGCTCAGCTTAATGAAACAGTGGTTATTTGTTAATGAATATTACAGCTTAGTCCCTCATTCTCATTCCCTGTAGTGAGCTGTGTAATATTTGTATTGCTTGTGCACAAAGAGATGCTTTCCAGTTATCATGAGCATGTGGGCTGCAGAGAGTTGGGCAGAGATTGTCCTTTCCTGTGCAACAGCAGGGCACAAATCCTGGTTTGTTGTACAGGGCTGCACAAGCCGCCTTTCCCTGCCCCAAGCAGCTTTACTGAGTAGTGCCAAGCAGTTTGTGACTGGCTGCTGTCCACAAGCTCTGCAAGGACAGAGTGGGGCTTCTCAGTCCTTCTCTGTCCTCAAGTCCTGTGTTTGTAGTAAGATTAATAGAAGGAGGTTCCTCCCAGAGACTTGTGTCAGTCCCCACGGCCAGAAAAGTCAGGCTGCTCTAGTATAATCCTTAATATAATTCCACCCTTGGTACAACCGCTTGTCTGTCCAGCAAGGGAAGCTGGTAGGATATTAAACATTTTTCTAGTTTTCAATTCAAGGTTCAAGAAGAGACTTTAAAAGGATGCAGGGAAAATATTTCATTACCAAATTTTCCCTGATAGCCTCAAAATGTGAACACGCAAATCCTTCCCGTTGGGCCGATGAACTACTTTCTTCATCCCTGATAGGAAGAACACCTGACAGAGAGGAAGGTAACTGGAGGTTGCTTAATTTTTTTGCCTTGATTTATTTTGTAGATCTCACACAAACATAAAATCAGACCAGAATTCAAGTGTAGTATACTTATCTGCAAAGCATGGAGAAGTTAGACTATAGCAAGCAGCACTGTGTTATAGGTGTTATTATGTGTCAGGGTTTGACAGAAATTATTCTGATGTGCAAGCACGAGGAGCAGCATTAATGCTGAGCTTTCCGCTTTTATTCCATTTTTTCTCTCCTGGGTCACCCTAATGCTGTGTAAACAGGGGTGCTTTGGAAGGGATTTCAGCAATAAACAAACCCACACATATCCCTGCGACTCGGGAGAAAGCCCACACAAGCTTGCTCACAGTGACCTCTGCGGAGTCTTCTGATTGAAACCCTGCTGATCCACACTACACGTCCCTACAGTCTGCATCAACAGGAATGTAAAATGGCAAAACTCTCTCGGCACTAATCTCCAAAGCCACGTCTAATTCTCGTTTTTAATGAGGCATTGAATTATTCCGTGCAGTGAGATGCCTGTCAGTTTGCAGCACAGCTCCGTGCGTGCTGTTGTGCCACCAGAGATAAACAATCAGTAGGACTGATCAGGCAGGCAATCACTTAAACAAATCTGAGGAGGGGAAAAAAAAAAATGCACATGCACTGCTCAGGATGAGACAGATATTTTGATAAAGTTGCATATTGAAAGTAACTACTGTGCAAATACAGTGACTGGCAGTAACTCATTAATAGTGAATTGGCTTTTGCATAGATGATGTATTTCCTAGAGCTGGAGTGGGAGGAAGGTCTAAGAACCAGAACATGAAGATCTGTGGTCAGTTCCTCATTTTGTCACATTTAGATCTGATGTCCATGTAGTAAGAAGGCTTCAGAGACACACCACAAGCTACACCCCAGCTAAGTCTCTCTGTCCCTGCTGCCAAGCCATCCTGCCTGTATTTGCGATCACAGCCATGAGCACCGCAACAAAACAGAGAGCAGAGGTTTGCTCATGTCCCCAGGAAAAGGGTCAAGCATTGCTGGTGTCTGGATTGCTGTGTAGAATTCTTAGCCATGATCTCATGCCAGTAGGCCAGTAGTGATTCAAGCACTTTGGTCACACAGATCTGCTCTGTTGTTCATTAAGTCAGCGGGTTTTTATTGAGTTTGAAGGGCACCAAATAAACAAATCAGACAGTTTATCATCTGTTTTCACTTCATCCTGGTTTAACTGTTGCTATTTAAGGCCACATGAGGGATATATTGATTTCTGCATCTACCTACATCCCAGCCAGGCCATCTCTCCCTTTGGGTTTATGTTCAAAGGAGTTCTCAACTGTTTTACAAAATATCTTTCTTTAAAATAAATCATCTGTCACAGAAAATTTTCATTAAATATCAGAATTTTATTTTTAAAAATCCAATCCTTGTCTTCTACTTGGGCTAGAGTGTGTTGAGTGCCTTTTAACAAGACAGTGTTCCTTTCTGGCAAAACCCTGCTGAGCTGGACTCCTGTGCTGTCATCTTTGTGTACAGAAAAGATCACTCTGAGAAATTGTGATTCTGTTTGAGCTCCATGCCGTGCCAGAACAGCACATCTGAAGTCACTGCCCAGCTGCTTCTGATGGCTCTTAGTGCCAGAAGTTGTCCCCCTTCAGCCTCCTGGCTGAGCTGCTTGTGGGACTCCTCCAAATGAGTCATTTAACATGGGCAGCCTCAGTAATGACAGGTTCTTGTTGTGCCAGAGGGGCAGCACGGTGGGATCCAGCAGGGAACACGTGTCCAAGCTCAGGGGAATGTGGCTTTACAGGCAGCTAAAACCTCTGGAGCTGCAAAGCTCTTGAAAAGGTTTCTCTGTCTAACATGAAAGCCTGGTGTAAAGCCTGGTGCTCTAAAGCATAAGAACATTTTAATTAGGAAACATCTAGATGGTTAAGCTTAACTGAGCGGTATCCTAAGAGTGTTTGGGTGGGAAATGTTTAGGTGGAATTTGTTCACTGGCATGCAGTGTAATTTGTGATTAAGGTTAGCTGCAGTATCTAACCTTTCAGTAAATGCCAGCTGCATAATGGCTGTCAGTTTTCTCTCTCAGATATTACATTGCAGAAGGTTCTATCTGACCATAAGAATCTATTTAATAAGATTCTAATGGGAAATGACCAGTATCTGAGTATTACAGATTAAAAGTGACAATGCTAATTGACTGCAGAGGTATCTACATGAAGAGGGACCAGAAAAATCATTTAAGTCTAAATGAAATTGGACTGATTTGATATTTGAAAAAGCATTACATTCCTCTTGTGTTTGGCAGTGTGGATTAATTGCTCCCCATATCAGGTTCCTATGTAGCAATAGGCTGAGATTGGAGGGGAGTGAAGAAAGGGAACTTGGGGGATTTAGAAATACATGTGTTTACTAAAATTAGAAGTACGTGGGAAGGTCTGTATTGTATGTCATTTTTATGGTGAAGAATGAAATTATATTTTGTATCTGCAGTTCCTGACTGCTGGTGAAACAAATCAGGGGCACAACCACATTACTGTTTTTAGGATGTAAATTTAATTACCTTTTTTTTCTTAGCTTTTAAAAAAGCATTTTGAAAATAGAAAGAACAGGGAAATAGAAAATCACAGTTTTATTTTATGAGGAGAAATTGATAGGAATCATAACAATAGAAAAATTATCATATGTGGCATACACTTATCTCAAAAATTACTTAAAATCATTAGGTATCAGGTAAATGCATGTGCTTATTTTCTGTATAGTTTGCTGTGCACAAATCTTTATTTTCAATCAGAGGCTGCAGTACAAATTGACACATCTGTGTGATTTTTTACAGGTCTAACAATAGAACACATAGCATTGATTCCAAATAACATTTTATGTTCATAGAAAAAGCAGCATTTTCATGGGTAGGTACATAAAGAGTTTTTGGAAAATAGATACCAGACACCCTTTAAAATTCCAAAGATACTGAGAAAAAATCCCTTTTAGAGTGGCTCCATGTGCTTCAGTAAATAAGCTAGCTTCAGCAAATAAGATAAGTCTCTTTATCTTTGTAAAGATAAAGAATTAGGTGTTCAATACATTCTGTCACTGTCTCTCCCCAAAAATTAATCAAGTTAAATGTTTTGTGTAATAAAGCAGCATATTGTCCTCCTTGACAGATTTATTTTATTTTATTTTATTTTATTTTATTTTATTTTATTTTATTTTATTTTATTTTATTTTAATTTTATTTTATATTATTTTATTTTTAATTTTATAATGAATGGTTTGGTTCTCTGCTTATTTTTAAAACCTACAAGAACACAGGGAAAACTGCTCATGAATTCCATGCAGAATTCAGAGAGTTAATAGGGGAAACAGTTAAGTATGTGCTTAAATTCAGTGTGTGAGCAATTCTGTTGAAGTTGGAGGAACATGTGGCATGGTTCAAACTTAATGAATCCATAAGTCTTTGCAAAATCATCTGCTTAGCGTCTCTGGTGGAAGATAAAGAAGGAGAGAAGCATGGTAATTTTACAGGAATATGCACTGAAATACGCTCTGCTTTCCACTGACCCTGCTGCATCCCCAGCTTCTACCTGGGAATGTGTGCAACGTGCTCCGTGGGACATTGTTCCAGTGCTAGGAAGGAAATACAGATGGGAAACAAACAAACAAAAATAATTCTAAATTCTTTGAAATAAGGTAATTGGGTTATTGTGCAATTTTCAGATTAAAGTCCTGGTAATTTATTTTTGAGGTATTTTTTTTTTAATGTTCTGCTTATGTAATGCACAGGATTAAGGCAAAAATGAAGGCTGTTCCTAAAGTTCAGAATACAGGGTGTGTTTACTTTTATACAAGAATTGATAAACCTTTCCTATAGCTGCTGCAATGTAAAATAATCATGAACAACTACTTACACAGCATGGAGCTGGGAAATATAGCAAAATAATCAGCATGAAAGTGAACCACAGAATGTGCTGAACATAAATATATGGCCTAATTCTCCCTTTGTGTTAGTTTTAGGCCAATATAGCTGTTGCAATATAAATAAAAGCACAGCAGTAATTTCAGTGATTTCAGTGCAGCTGGTCCTGGATAAGTGAAAATGTTTAGGCTTTCATTCTGTGATTCTTAGTTTGAAGTGAAATCTACAGTGTTTTTCTTGGTTTTGATTTGTTGCAATTAAAAATGAATCAGGACAATGCTAAAGAAAACAAAAGTGTGTGAATACTCATATAAATACTGTAACTTTGGTTAAATTTGATCATAATGGCCTTTGAAGTCTTTTTGTTCCACAAACTCAGAGCTTCTTGAAGCTGGTCTGCATAATTCATCCGAATACAGATATCATATAGCTTCATATTTATATTTGTTATTCAACACCCATATCTGAAGCCTTGTCTCTGCATTCATCTCACTGGTGACTTGGCTGAGCACAGCTTCAATATCAAACCTCAGTGTCAGGCTTCTTGAGAAGAATCTGTGAACTGCCACTTGCTCACTCTTGATTTGGGAAGGAGCACTTTGAAACCTGGCTGGGCTAACAAGTCATGGAATTGATTTGTACACGTCCTGCAAAGGTCAGAACTGACCGTGTTTTATTACCGAGTAATGCACTCATGCACTGGTGGATAACTTGGTGAATGAAGTCATCTGGGTTTCCCTCTCTGAGTGCTCTGCTGCCATCACACAGCTTCTTTACCCTTTCCTGAAATCCTGGCTTGCCCAGGGATGAAACTATAAATTGTGTTCCATGTGACATCTTATGGTGAGCAGCAGCTTGCAGAGGTGCTGCAGAACAAAATCTGAGGCCCTCATCTCCATGCTCTGCTTAACTTTAGCACCCTGCTCCAGTTTAGATCAAAACAAGGTGTGCAAGCTCACCTGCTCTCTGCTGGACAAGGTGCTGCACATCTGGAATCAGCTGGGCAAATCTGCCCCCCTCCATGCCAGCCACACTCAGGAAATCCCCAAGCTAAATCCTGGAAGTTTCTCTCTCTCAGCTGAAAGAGATAAGTAGTTCTTGCATGTCTGGTTAAGCTTTTGTGTTGGCACAAGATGTAATTATAGAAAAAAGAATAGACCAGCACAAGAGGGAGATCAATATGGAAGTGCAAGGCATGGTTCCTCAAAGCTGTATTTATTAAGCATTGTAGAGACTTAAAAAATGGCAGAGAAAAATCTTGAAATATTTAGCTTTCAAGAGTTTAGTAATTTTTTTAAGTAATCTCTTAAACTCAATTTAAATCAGAGATATTTCATTTTTGTCACTCTCTTGGTAGTGAAGGGGCAAGGAGAGGATGAATGGAAAAGTGAGAGAGGCTGCTTTTTCTGGAGATCACCACTATGGAGAGGAAACGATGCCTACACATATTGCACAATTATGTCCAGCAGACAGCATAAAGACAAATACTTTTTAATACCAAAAACCACAATAGAAAATAGCTCTCGTGGGTTTTCTCCTGTTTCATTTTATCAGTTTTGATAGGAAATATGTACATATCCATTAAAAATATTGTCTACTTTTTATTTTTTGAACATCAATATTGTGCTAGAATCATTTTTAACCTAACTGTAGAATCCATCACTGTTGATAGATATAAGAATGGCTTCAATTTTTTTTTCTTTCCAACAACTTACCACTTTGACATGTAAAGAAGAGTCATTTTATAAAATTCTAAACTTTTACAAAGGTAAGAAATGGCAAAATAATAACAACATTTGTCTTCTGTCAAGAAATATTGACATGGTATTACTACAGCAAAATTGGTTTGTGTTGTGAAGTGTGTCTCATAGATAAATCAGATCTGAGACTTTTTTAAGCTAACTAAATTGTACTTTGGTGCTGATATATATAAGAATATCAAGACACATGATAGTGACTTTTTTTACCAAAGTGGGCTCAGAGCAGTTCAGTTTAAAAAAAAAAAATAAGCACAAAAAACAAAACATTTCCTGCTCTTCATCTGCCTTTGCTTTTTTCACACTTGGCTCTAACAGGATCCAATATGTCAGAAAGTGGATGCCTCAGACAGGAGCAAGCAGAGCTGAGGTAACTCATACACAGACTAGATATCATTCCAGCATTGTGCTGTAAAAACTTTTATATTTCCAAAAGATTCAAATACCTGTGAGACTTTATAAAAGGTTTCTAGGCTCAGGATGTTGAGCAGGCTGAGCTGAAAACCTCTGCACTCTGTACAGCTTGGTGAAGATTTGGGGAGTGCTGCTCCTCATGGCTGTGCTTTGCTGGGAGCTGTTGAGCTGGCATCTGGCAGAGCATCTTCTTGCTTCAGGGCATCCTCCACTCTGTCAGAGGAGGTGCTGGGCCACTCTGCCAAATGCATGCCTTGAACTGGTTTCTTCATGCCTTGCTCTGCAGAACACCAGTGGCTTTCCCCCATGAACTTGAGAGGAACAGCAGCAAACAATTAGCAGTTCTTCAGTCCTAGGAAATATCCATCTGCTCTTGGCACAACTGTTTGTCAACATATAAATAGCTACACTGCCAGCAAATGGAGCAATTTTCTGCATCTGGCTCATGCTTCCCTTCCTCCCTGTGCAAGTGGCATTTGCAGTTTAGTAAAAGAATTAATATTTTCACAAAACATCAGTTCTTACTGCATAATTTGAAAAGGAATAATTTCAGAAAATACATGGAAACATGGAGATTCCTGGAAATTTTTGTCTTGTTTTTTGGAGTACCCTTTTGTACTCTGAGAGGGGTGAAGAACATATCTGACGGGCTGTGTTTGATTTTGTATTGTGTAATTAGTTACCTGCTGGAGTTTCTCACAGCTTTTCCATTTGCTCCTATAAGGGCTAATCCTAACTAAGAAAGAAATGAGTCATTCTGTGGCCAGTGGAACTTATGAAGCTTTGTTTCCAGCAGCTCCCTCCCATGTGGTTTCTCTAGTGTCTAATAGCTTGGTTGAGTTCACGCTGCAGGTTCTCCCACAGTAAGATACCCAGATTAGTTCCCTTTCATTTGACTTCCAATTTTCACAGAGCAAGTAGAAATTTACTTTAGAATTAACATAATGTGGAAATATATTTCATTTTATTAAAAAATCAAAATTAAAATCAAAATGCTGGTGCCTTAGAGCAGCCACAAAACTGCATTTTACCTTTTCCCAATTAGCCAATGATCATAAGTGCTGTCAGCTGTGTAATGGACACAGTGGTGGCGTTTACATATCTGGAGTTGCCCTTGATCCCACCCCTGGGCTTTCTGAAACACTGAGGTATTTTTGAGTGTTTGGAAGAGACAAATAACTCATCATTTCCTCAAATATCAACAGATGTTGAGTGGGAAAACTGCTTTTTCTAGGATCTTTGCTGTTTAAGGTTGTATGTTTTCAGCGTGTGCTGTAGAGGGTGCTTGGAATTCCAAGTCAAGCTATGGAAGCCGTCACACCTGTAACAGGTAAGGCAGGCATCCAGCCTAGAGCACTTTGGGGGAAAGTTTGGGGTGACCCACGTTCTGCCAGTGAAGGCAGGGCTGGCTGAGACATTTCCATCTGGCATCCTCCTTTCTTTCCAGAATTCTGTTCAATGGAGTGACCATGAAAGTGAAAGCTGCTCTGTCTGTCGAGTGTGGATCAATGATCCCTGAGGCTCATAATCTAATCAATATAAAACATAGTAAGTGACTGGCAGGTCTGCTTTAGTGAGCTCAGTGCTTCTTACATGTTTGGGCTCTTGAAGAGTTTAACCTGTGGGGTTTGATCCTCTGAAGCAGAATTGTGAGTCTGCTTTTGTTTAAATCCATCTCTCCTGGCTACCTGTTTTCCTGTGCTCAAAGTGTGTTTGGGAGAGCAGGCAGAGCTTTGTTTTGACTCAGTTTTTAACACACTTATCAAAAATGTCCCTGCAAGTGTTCGAGGCTAGGTCAAGGCCCTGCACAACGTGGTCTAGTGGGAGGTTCCCTGCCTGTGATGGGGAGGTTGGAATGAGTTGATTTTAAGGTCCCTTCTGAGCCAAACCATCCTGGGATTCTGTGATACCTGTACTACTGATTTATTGATGGGAAACTCTTGCAGAAATAAAAGTGATGAAGCTCCAAGGGGTTCTCAGACTCCATTCCAGGCTGAACTGGTATTCTTTCTTGAACAGTTGGGTGCTCTTGCATAAACATTGACATATCCCAGCTGGCTAAACTCTAGCCTTACACCAATTTCATTCACTTTCAAACCTGCTGGCTTCTGTGGTTTCTCTATTATAAGTTGGTATTGCTTAGACATTCCCATCCTGATAATTAAATGTTCTTGTAAAGCAGTTTGGGAACTGAATATTTCTTCCTCATGTGATGGCGTCAGAGATGTCTAGGATTCTTAGGAAAATGCCAGTACTGGATGTGCTTCATCTTGCTATCCTAAGAGTCAAAATTGTACCAGATCCTGGTCCAAGGAGCACAGGATTGATATATTGCCACTGTCTTAGCAAAGGAAACTGTACAAAAATAGAAATAAAACCAAACAAACAGAAGAGGAAGAAGCATTTAGTGCCTGATAATGACATTTTGCATTAGTCACTAAGAGCTTAGTGCCTTGAAATACTGTGCCCAGGCTTTGCTTCTAGAAGTTGAGGCACGTATAAATAGCACAGCAAATCATGCTGGTATGGTGGGTACTCAGAGCTGTTGTAAGATTTCTCAGGGCTTGTCATTAGTTTATTTTCAGGAAGTTATAAGGAACATGAATTAAATTAAACACTTTTGTAGCTCTTACCACTTTTTAATTTTCTGTATGATGGCACCCTTTTAATTTCTCATTCAGACCAGCTTATCGTGCATATGCTGTAACCAAGCTACAAACACAGAAACACACACACACACCACACAATTCTTCTGTACAGACCAGACTGAAGGCAGAATACTACAGACTACATCATTAGCAAACAATGCCAAACAAAAATTACAATATTTTTAAGGCTTAATAGTGTGGGTTTGAGGGATTTTTAATTTAATGTGTTTTATTTACTTTTGGTGGACTTTTCCGTAGGGATATTTAGGATTTCCAGAAAACATATGGCAATACTGAATTCATTCTAAACCAAAAATCTCTTGTGCTCTGCTGTGAGAATAAACCTAGTTCAGAATGTGTACACTTCCAGAATAAATAAAAACCCCACGGAGTTTATTAATAGATCAGGTATAAATCTGGGCTTGGTGAACACTTCAGGAGTTGTGGGATGTTCAGAACCACACAGATTCAAAGCAGCTACAGCCCTGGAGCTCTGTCCAGCCCCAGCACAGCCCCTGTCTGCTGGGGGCTGGTGTGACAATGTGGTGGCTCTTGTGCCAGGAGATTGCAGTTCCAGGGTCTGGACACAGTGGTGACGTGGATCCTTCTCTACTAAAACCCTGCACGAGAATCTAAGCCCAGAGTAATTCAGCCATTGTTAACCTAAATATGCCATCTCATGTTTCATTCAGCCTTACTCCAGCACGGATGTCTCTCTCTGATTGCAGCTGAAATGAAGACAAATCAGGCTTATTATATTTAAGGGCTGTGAATATTTTTATTTTTGAGTTTTCAGTGGGCCTGATTCTAAAGTGGTAGCCATTTCCACCAGAGTAAATTGGGAGCAATCACCTTGCTCCTTGTCATCATTCACCGTGCAGTTAAACCAGACTCTCATTCACTGGAGCAAAAGGTGCCTGAGCTCTGAGCAATCAGCACAACACAGCAGAGTATTCAGCAGAACAGGGACTGAAACACAAGTCCATCATTCCCCTAAGTGCCCCAACAGGAGCCTGCAGAAAGTAGCTGCTGTCACTTCTTGCTTTCTCTCTCTTCTCCTGTTTATATAAAATCTGAACCAGGGTGAGAGTTTCACTTCACCCAGGAGACAAACTTGGTGTCAACTCACCATGAAATTGGAGAGTTGTGGTTTAATTCTCACTGGAGAGATCAAGCATTGAACCACATACCTGTGATACGAATGAGTTAAGTTTTTGGAAAGGCTTTCCTTCACAAAGCAGGCAGGCTGCAACTATTCAGCTTGCAAAATGTGTGATGGGAATATGACAAAAATCTGTAAAATCACCAATGGCAGTGAGAGGGTGAGCAGGGACTTTCCAGTCCCCTTCCAAAACAAAAGCAGATTTAAAACAAACAGAAGGAGATTTATTTTCTCCCCCACCAAACCTGTGATTTAAATTTGGAGCTCCTTGCCAGAAGAGTCTGTGGGTATTGAAGGTTTAAGAGAGCTTGGAGAAGACCTGACAACTGCATGGAAGAGAAATCTGTTAAGGAGTAGGGAACATGGAGATTTGTCCTTTGTCCAGAGAGTGTGGGAGCTGCAGTCCTGTTCAGGGGAGGGGATGGATGCTGCTACCCATGCAATGAACTGCAGACAGAACTGCTCTGCTCTGTTCTGCTCTGCTCCTGGCAGTGCCAGGGCTGCTGCCAGGGGCAGAGCAGGGAGCTGGAACAGCCTTGGCTCTGCATGGATAAGGGACCTGGGATGCTGAGATGGAAAATCCTCCGGCTTACACACAGAGAGCTGCCGTGTGCCAGGTGAACATGAAATCTCATGTGCTTCTCTGCAGCTGATGAGCAAAACTTCCCATATTTATACATCTCACACCACCTGCAGAAGGGTTTACAGGTCTGGGATACTCTCACCTACGGGCAGCAAGTTTAGACCTAAATCCTTATAGATCCATCCCTAGAAAACACTTCAAAGTCACCCACAACAAGCAGAATAAAAGACCATGGCTGAAACCTGTCTTACCCACTGGAACCATCCTATTCTGACAATTATTGGCTTAATGTTTTAATTTTTAGAAAGGTTCAGAAGCATTTAGATATATTAGGTTTACCTTTGGAAATATTTGCTTTTTATTTATGAAGTTCCTAGCATAAATAAATCCTGGAAACCACAGGATTTAAAGATGTTTTTGTCAGATCATGGTAAGAACAACCTTGATGTGGTTTGCCAAGTTTCGAATTATAATGTATGTCATCAGTAACCTAAGTTGTTATAATTTACTTCTGACATTAAGATCTTGCTTTTGGGCATATAGTTGCAAATGTATCCGATTCACTTCCTTACTTTCTAAATGCCCTTCATGTTTCAGTAAGACAATCCAATCAAAGCTAAAGACCAAATGCACTGTAAAACAAATCAAGCATACAAACAATTCTTAAGCCTTCCTCTTACACATTTGCTGGCTTGCCCAAGGCTCCTAAACTTCATAAGCTGTGTAATCATGAAGTACACAAAAGTTTTCAAAGGAAACATTTATACCATTTGTTTTGTATGTTGCTCAGGTTGGAATTTGTAACAAGAGAATCACAAAGATAAGAATTGATCATAAATCTAACCATCCTGGTCTTAGACTCGCCACTGCTGAACATTCTCACTCAAAATGGTTTGGTCTTTTCCAGTTTTCCTAAGTTACAAATCAAAATGCTAAGTTTTATGATGACAACACTTTGGGGGTGACTAATTGTGCTAAGAGATGTTCAACCCCTGATGAAATAAAAGTCCCCCATGAGGAAAGATACTTTAATTTAATGATGGTCATAATGCCAATTTTCAAAGCTATAAAAGTCACCGATTCTCTCTCTTTAGCCTTAGGCTGAATTCCTTATTCTGCACATGCTTTCCATCAAAAACCATTTCATGTTTTGCTCATAAGGGCAGCGGATGTGTGGTTTTGCCTTTCCTCTCGCTTTAGAACAAAGCATAAATGTTTTTTAGCAAGGACCCATAAAAAGCACTTGTAAATCTGTGGCAGGAGTTTGGTCTTTATTAAAATTCGATATTAACCTGTGCTCCAGAGGCACTGGGGCCACAGCCCCTTTGCAGCACCATGGCACAGTCAGTCCCTGGTTTGGCAGTGGCTGCCTGGGGTTGCAGGGTATCCAAATTATCCCATTCATTTCATCTGGCAACTGAAACAATCCCTGGGGATATAAGCAATCCCACCCTTAATGACCTTAGCGTGGCAAGGAGCAGCAGCTCAGATATTTTCAGGACAGGTCTGTGTTCAGGGAGTCTGTGGACATCTGCTCGCAAAACCCTTTCAGATCTCTGCTAGAAATCACCCCCTTAGAAAAACAAAACTCCAAAAGGAAGAGTCATGTACTGACAAACAGTTTCCAGCGGGTGGGGAAGCACAGGAATCCAAACCAACTTCCCCAGGCTGGGGTTTTAAGCTGATAAAGAAGAGGATTAGATTTTCCTGGTGAGATAACCATCTCCCTGCCCTCCTCAGCTGCAATAATTAAATGAGTTTCAGTAAGTGTGACATAAGATCAGATCCCAAGAGCTCCTGCCAAAGAGCACTTATAAGGCATGAATTAAATAAAGGTTGAAGTACTTTTAACCAATCAGCCAGTTTCTCACAGAGAGCCAGGAGCTCCTTCATTTAGGAACCTGACATTTTGTTCAAGTTCTGCTGAGCAGAACAGATCACACCAGTTAACGTGGTAATGAAGAAGTGATGGTGGTATTTGCACTTGACTTGAACGTCAGCATAAATTCTGTTCCTCGTCCAGATCATACGACTTCTCTGAAATAAAGCATATTTCAGCCTCATTAACCAATTTAAGATCTCAAATGAAATGAGATCAATTTAACTTAAATCCATCATAACCAGGCTGGCTTAAAGAATTAGTTTCTCTAGGTCCATAAGGATACTCCCAGCAACTGTTTCTGCAAGGTCATCTATTCTGAGCTTTTTAGGGTGTCCAGTTACACACAAAATTTTAATTGCAAATACTCAGATATAGAACTTTCTGCTTTCTTTAGTGTTTCTTTAGTGTTACTGCCTCCATGAAAACTTGCTCTAGTCCTAAGAGCATTAGAGTTCAGGTAATAAATGAATTTTATCATGTTATCATTTAACCACTAAAACAGAATTAGAATAAACAGTTTTAGAAATAATTACTGCACTTTTAAATAGCCTTTATCTCAAACTCCAAGTTCCAGTTCTGTTCGTAATGCACTGTTAAAACCATCTTAAATATTTTAACTTTTCAACAAGGTGGCCACTCAAAATGGACATCTGAGAAATAAAATTTTGTAATTAAATCCTTGAAAGGAGGCTACATTTGCTAAGTTTCTGTTTGTGAGAAATGTGACATGGTTTTCAAAGTTCAGCCTGTTGGGATTAGCCAAATGGGTGTAGTTTCTTCATAAATTAATTAATTTTCTCTCAGCACTAGTACAGTCAAATGTTAAATTCAAAATAACCCGTCTCTAAGGGGTCACCTTTATGTGACACCCCTGTATTGATGTCATCAAAATTAATAGGAAAAATTGCCTTAAGCTTAATTGGTATTTTAATGCCAACATTTTTAAATTACTTGAACAATTTTTTAATTAAACTGGAACATTGAAAATGAAGCTGCTCTTTATTTTTTGCTGTTTTCTTAATTTTAAAATATTGCAAAGATAATTGCAATCCACATGGAAGTGCATTTTTTGTAAAATAAAAATAAAAAATATTGTACTCAATGATAGGTGTTAAGTATAAGAAGGAAACAACTGGGGAAAAAAATGTGATGAGGAGTCCAAAGGCCAGCCATGATTTCACCTGAATGATTGAACATACCAATTGTTTCCCAGGTGTTTAGATTGTAATCTCATGGTGGATTTGTATTGCTTTCACAGACTATATCTTTAATATCTACATGGACAGATACTGTTCTGGTTGTTAAAACATTTTAGGAATCTTGCATCTTCCATCACCGTTGTCACAAGTTAAAGGTCCAGGGACCTTAAGCTGATGGTTCAAACTCATCTTGCCAAAGCAACAGAGTGAAAAAATATGTCTGGCTTTTTATTGCTCATTTCAAAGAAAATAAAGTCAATGATGAGATTTTTCAATATCAATAAAGTCATTCTTTCCCTCAGCTTGCAATGTTTGTGGTCCTGTATTTAACAGATAACTTCTGACATCTTTCTAATCTCTGGATCATTTATTGCATGGATGTATTTTAGCATGTACCCTGTTCTTGTATCCTCATTCAGCACCCTGAAATTAGATAAAGCAGAGTTGTGCTCACTGAGCAGTTTCACAGTTAGGGATGGAAGTGTGTCTTTGAGCCTAAATTAATGTACCAATTCATTAAACACTTTCAATCTGTATGCCCATATTTGTTAGGGACAAAATGCTCAGTGATCACAGTAAAATGCATTTTGGGCTCCAATATAACTAACCTAAGTCACCTCTGCTCCCAGCTCACTCAAACCTAACCCACACCAAGCTGTAGTCACTGGAAATTAGATGACTTTCCTCTGGGTGTTTTAATTTGATTTCATTTTCTTTCAGGTGCACCAGTGCCAGTTCAGAGTGACTCCACCTTGGCCTGTGGGTTTTCCAGCTTTATATCAGCAAAAGCAAGGCCAGAGTCAGAGCCTGGCTTCTCTCCAATGTGTTGAACCACTTTTGGCACGTGCAGCTCTTCACACAGAGAGCCAGTGGCTCTCAGCACAGTTCCAAGGCTGCAGGAGGTTTGTCCATTTTTAATTCTGACTACTTTTAAACTTGGTATTTGCTTAAAGAAAAGGACACTGCCAGTGCCAATTAGATAACTGGATCATTCTCCTTCTTCTGTCAGAAATTTCTTCTTCTTTTACTTCCAAAGGTCCAGCTTCTAAAGCAAAATAGCATCTAATTAAGTGGGTTGCTTGTGAGAATGAGCTCTGAAATTATAAATATTCTCTGAGTTTGTAAGCAAGTAAGATTCTTCAGGGAAATTTGTACTCCTCTGTTTTTAAAAACTCCTGTCTGGTGTTGCAGCACATGCCACACCAGTCTCTGCAGAGAAAATCCACTGAGGCAGATTGTCCCATTCTTCACACCCTGGAGCCAGGCTGCTGTCCCCTCCCTGGACAGGGGACACAAGCCAGAGCCACTTGCTCCTCTTGTATTTTCAGAAATGGGAGAAATTCTGCTGCCTTCATTACTGTGGTAGACACAGCAATGGTTGTTTTGCTGATCCTTGCTATTGTTTGGTCCTTCCCCCCTGTTCTTTACCCAACAAAATAACCTGGGCAGCTGGAGCACACAGGAAGGGCCTTTCTTTTCCTCCCAATTAATTACACAGCAAGTCCATGGTCTCTGATGCTGTTGCTGTGAACACTGATAAAACCTGAAGAGCTTTAGAATATGCAACTTGCTGAAAACTCTTTTTCTGGCTGTTCAAGTGTGAATACTCTATCGAGTCAGCAATTACCTTAAACCTTTATTGTGAGTCAATGCAAAATAAAGGGAATATTTTTCCATAATTATTTTTTATAAGACCCTGCTGCAAGATCCCGCTCCACATGCAAATTCACCCATTCTTGCTGGGTTTTATAGCATTCCTGGAAGTGTGCTCCACATGATTTTACCATTATTTAAGATGCTGGTAAGGTTCCATGATAAGGTTAGGATTTAGGACGGAAGGGCACATCCACCAGAGATGATCCTGCCCAAGCAGGGCCCCACGGTATCTGCAGAATTTACCCTTTTGCACTACAGTACCTCCTTTTGCATTTGTAATAATATGGCTCTTCAACATGCTGGGGAAAAAGGCTCTGCACTTAAAAATGCCACAGGAGTGAAGATTAAGAAAGCAAGTACAGATACCCAGCTGTTGAGAGCGCAAGCAGTATGAAATTGGGGGTGGGGGACAAAATTAGCATTCTCCTCACGTGCTCACCGCCTGCTCTAATCACAATGCAGGCATTATCAGCCAGCATTGAATCTTTGTATTATTTCCAAGTTTCCCCTATTGTCAGTCATTGTGACAAAGTGCAGGACAATCTGACACAATGATGAATCACTCCAGACATTGAGTTTTCACATGGCTGTCAGATGATCTCAGTAGGCTGTGTCACCTGAAAATGCCACAAGACTAAACCCATGCTGTACTTCAGAACAAAAATGGAGTTTGGTATAAACTCCACTGATTCAGGGCATAAACATGGGAGTCTGAAGGGCTGGCTCAGCTTTCTCTTATGCAGGAAACCTCAGCATTTTCTTCCAGAGTGAAAGAAACCAGAACCAGGACTCAAGATATATTAACAGCTCTTGCATCCAAACCAGGAAGACACATTTGTTTGAGGGTTTAAATTAAATTCCTGCGTGGATCTGCACCGTGGTTCTTATAAAATACTTGTTCAATATGTAATGCCCATCAAAGCAGAGGGCATTTATCCTAATAGTTTCAGGTATATATAAAAATGAGTCCCTTGCAGTTTCTTTTTCCTGCATGACAAAGTTATCTAGCAGGCTTTTTATTTTCTCTGTGGGCCAGGTAAGATGCAGCCACACTGATAACTGATTGATATATAGTCAAATGCAAATATGCTTGTTTAAGTACATGCCTTGCCTTCACGTATATTTGCTTGTCGGCGCTATTGTGAGCCTAGCCCAGAAAGAACATTGCTCTTTCCCACATTATTATTCACAAAGGCAGCTTTCTGAGTTATTTCTGCTCCTGTACAATATTCATGATAGCAATTTGATACCTTAGCAGTTTCAAGGTTATCAAGTGATTGAAAATCCTGCTGCTTACTTCAAGGTGTAACATATAAACTGTACTGCCATCCATTCTAGTAATATAATAGTTTTTCTTAATGCCTTTCATGAACTCCTGATTTAAAGTGTAAGCTGACTTCAGAAAGGGCTTATCAGCCCTAGACTTCGCCGGGGCTGCTGAATTTGGCCCTTGGAGTTTGTATTTTTGCGTGTAGCACTTAAGCAGGCAATATTTAACCTCTGGCAGAGATATTGATACATCAGCTCCGGAGTGAGGAGGCTGAAGCAGGGCCATAATGAGAAACAAAGAAGCGGTTATTTATCTGGTGCGTGGCAGGGCTGGCGCTCCATGGGCAGGAATTGCAGATTGTAGATCTCAGGGATTAACTTTCCACCAAGGAGCCGCCTCGGAGCCGCGTGGTACAGCAGCATTTGTTAGAGATGAACAAATAAGTGCCACTGGACGCGTAATGAGGACACTGAAGAAAAGCCCATCATTTCTCAACCTGTTTTGGAGGCTCCCAGCCACCCACTGAATTTTGGCTGCAGATGTAGTTTGGGTGGTTTCTGATTGGTGGATTGTGCTGCTTGATGGAGTTTACATGGTGGCATCTGCTTAAGTAACAGATGTCTGTGCCACTAAGGTGCTATGTTCTCACTTTTTATACAGAAAGAAATTGCTTCTCAAAGAGTTTTTATTGTCTTTATGCAAATTAAAATACGAAATTCCTCTCCTTAAAGGATCTTCATTATAACAAGAACCTTAAATAATCATAAATACATATGCAGCCCCATAAAATCTTTTGCTCTTTGGATATCAAGGAAGTTCCTTCTGCGCTGCCAATTGTGCATGAAATTAATTCTTATTTCAACTACCAGTATGAAGATGCTAGCTTTTATTCAGTGAAGCCCCAATGGATTTCTAAACAAATAGTGCAGAATAGTTGTTTGTGCCAAAATATTTCAAGGAGGAAATTTTGCATTCTGTGTCTTATGTGGTGCTGAAGAGTAAGATAGAGCTCTGTACTTATTCCCTAGGAGGCTGGTGATAGAAATATATAAGTTTTTTATCTTTCCTTTGTCGATTTCCTTTAGTAGGCAAACACGTGATGTCTTTACAGAGACTTTTTTTTAACCAAGAATTTAAATCTGTGAGGCACTCATGCCTAGAAAAAATTCCACATATTCCAGCCTGCTGTGAGCTGAGCATTAAAGTCCTTACATTTCTGGTTCATCTCACATTAAAACTTTGTGTCAGGTATGACTTAGTGCCTTGCACAGCACTAGATTTCCCACCTTTCCTGTTTATTTCCAGTGACAGAGAGGGATGAAGGACTTTTATCTTTTGCTTCACCTGTGTGTGTGGATCAAGCAAGATCACCTGCAGGCAGGATGAAAGGAGTGGCTGCCCAGGGAGGGAGGCCATGGCCCCAACCCGTTGGCACAGGAGGGAAACCAGTCCCTGAGGGAGGCAAGTCTGGTTTTTGGAGATTTTCTCCCATGGGCTGCACAGCTCAGGACAAAAGGAAGGCACGGTGGGTGTGAGAACACCAGAGCATCTACCAGCCTCTTCCAGGTCCTTTATGAAAAAAAGTCTGTGGAGTGCAGTCAGCTTTGAAAAGCACCTGTCTATCACCTCATCCTCCTCAGGCAAAACAAATTGCCCCATGAGGACTCCTGAGGTCAGCCTTGGCTGCCAACCCAGGGATGATTTGGCTGCCCCCAGCCTTCCCTGCCACGCCAAGCTGGGCCCAGGGTGCTGCTGAGGAGAGCGTGTGGCCTTTTCCTCCCTCCTCTGGGTTCAGCAATCACCAAACCTGTGGTAAAAAATCATTGCAGAGGGGAGCCTGCATCATGCTTGGCCTCATTGTGTGCTCGTGCTTTTATAGGATGCTGTTTTGAGGGGAAATACAGTGAAAAAGAAAGTGAAGGGAACAGAAAGATGATTCTTGTTTTTACTGACCTGTGGGATTTGGTGCCGTAGGAGCCAGAAGAGTGACTGTTCAATGTTTCAATGGGCAAACCTAATTTAAATAGATATTTCTGATATGACCTTTTCCTAGTAATATTTTTTCACATGTCTAGCCAGTAGCCTGAGTAAGGAGGTGGTGGATGTGCAGGGGATTATTAACCCGGTGGCAACAACATTAGTAACAGAGAAGGGCACTTTATTCTACTGCTAGCACTTGCATCTGTTTCACAAACATTACCAAGATAATCACATTCTTCCTGCATCTGCTTTGCTTTAGCTCACACAGATAATTCAAGGGTAATGCACCTTGTCTAAGCTAATTCTAAATACATGCCTCAAACACAAAAAAAAGTGCTTGGTGGGTACTTTGACCCAATGCACTGCATCAAAGTAACCAAGTAAGCTGGAAATGCTTTGAATAAAACTGGACAAAAATTGGCATTTGTCCAGCCATGGCAATTGTTTGAGTTTTTAAAGTTTCTCTGTATGTGAATTTATATGAAATGACAATACAATCTGTAAGTTATTCAGGCGCTCCAGTGAGAGCTGTGCTGAAAAATAAAATATACCATGAACAATGTGCTCTCAGGTCTAAGATGAGTCATGGAACTGAGGTCTGACCTTTCCAGATAACTCGCAGGCTAACAAAACTGCCAATATGGGATGACACCTTTGAAATTATGAACCTGATGTGGAGGAAGTCAGAGCCCTGTGGGTCCAGCTCACTGGGACTTTGCCTTGTGGATCCAGACATTAAATCCTGAAAATTGGAATCATGCCGGTGATTGTTGCAAGTGAGGTTGAATGAAATTAAGCAGAATTATAAATTTAGCAAACAATATGCTTAATAAAAACAGAATGTTAGAACCACAGAATCACAGAAAGGTTTGGGTTGGAAGGGACCTCAAAACTCATCTTGTTCCACCTCCTGCCATGAGCAGGGACACCTTCCACTAGACCAGGTTGCTCCAAGCCCCATCCAATCTGGCCTTGGTCATTTCAGGCTGAACAGCCCCAACTTTCAGCCTGACTGAAAATCAACAAAAGGTCCCTTCCCTGGAGGAGGCCTCGCCTCTGGCTGAAGACATGCTTGTCACACACTGCAGATATTAAATCCTGCTTTGTACAGTTAAGAAATATCAGTGACCATTAGCATCAGCAGCTCCTGTGAGGTTCTGTGATCAGGTAATAACCTGATGTGTCAGAAGCTTGAAATTACTCCATTACAGCCAGGAAAGAAGATAATTTATGAAGGCATCATTAGCATTTCCTTTTCCAACTTCACACAGATTTCTTGGAGGGACATATGCTGACTATCCTTCCTTAGCACTTGGAACTGAATGGAGTCTCCTCAACGCTGGCCACCACCTTCATCCCCTAAACTCTGTGCCATATGGTTCCAGAGGCTGATACTTCTTTGGACACCATTCATAACTTGCTTTCTTCTAATCATAGCCCGTTTTTAAGTGTTACTACTCCAAATGATCAGTATAATAAATCCATTTCAAAAATAGATTGTTAGCACTATTCCTGTTTGCAAATACTTTTGTAACAGTTATAATTGGTAAAGCTTAACTTGTGTTTGACTCATGTTAAAGTGCCCATCAACATAAAAAGACAAATAAAAATGAGAATTTTTTTTTAACCAGCACCTGAGGTTGTACAGACAGCAGAGACAATTCTGAGTTACTCTTAAAATCAAACAAACTCGTGTGTAGAAAATTAATATTTGAAGACATGAGATGGCAAAGAGGGATCAGAAACATGTCCTTATTTCTCACCTTTCAATGCTGAAATACAGAACTGTGCATTTGAAAGCAGAGGCAACAGAATAGTAGAGCAGAGAAAACAAGTGAGTTTATCTCCAATAGAAAAATTATTTAGTGATCTATAAGGGGATTTATGTTCTTGTTGCACTAACAAACAGCCACAAGTCTGTTACACAAATTTGACCTGAAAAGGGTCCCTGTTTGACCTTAGGGGTCTGCATGAAATGCAGGGTGTTTGTCCCGGGGTTGAGAACTTCTGCAACACTAAAATCACATTCTGGATTTGATCATTTGTCTCACAAATATTGTGGCAGTGAGTTTCATGGATTAATTTCTCTTTTAACCCAGTATAGCACAGGATAAGTGTGAGTTAATTTATGCCTGTTTTATTTTCCACTGTTCTCACTTGTTCATATCACTGATTTTGCTTTCCTGCCTTTCTGCCTCTGTTGTCCTTGTTTTGCTGTGTATTTTTTAACTCAAGATTTTTATAACTACTGTAATTCCTCACAAAAATTCTACAGAATCCCATCAGTATTTAATAATTTAAATTAAAAGCAATATGTGATAGGAAAACTCAGCAAATCTTTGAGCAGCTTAGTGGCATTCAGAAATTTTAACTAAATGTAATCTTGCCTGCAACCCTTGGTGCCTCATGTGGGAATTCCTCCTGGCCCCAGGAGCAAGGGGGCAAACCAGGACAAAAAACTGGATCCTTCTGCAGCTCATAGGAAAGAGTTTTTAAAATGGCTTGTGGAAACACTCACAAGAAACACTGCCCTGTCATTGGGAATAATAGGCAACAAATTGATACAGTCATTAGGGAACTGAAAATGAGAAGTATAGGAAACAGCAATTAAGTAATTTCAAGCCTAAATCATAACAGCGCAAGAGAAACTCCCCAGATGCCTTTGTAGCCTTTCAAATAATCACTGGATAAGTCTTGCCAGGGAAAAAAAAAAAAGAAAAGAAAAGGAAAAAAAGAAGAAGAAGAAGAAGGAAAAAAATCAGTGTACATGCTCAGGAAAACATCGAACAGCAAAATCAAATTATCAAGGGGGAACTCCCAATGGATGGAAGAGGAACAGACATGTGAGGACTGCACAGTCCCCCAGGACAGTGGCACAGGACATGGCTTTGCAGGGAGCAGCCATGCAGGAGCTGTGTGGCCACCACTCCTGTCCCCAAGCTCAGCTCAGTCCCTCTAGGGACCTCCTCACTTCCAGCCTGGGATTTCTGTCCATGGTGGAGGTGATTCACCTTCACTGGGTGATTCAGGGGCCAGGAGGGATATCCTGTGGGAAGCTCCACCAGGATCCTGCTGTCCCCCTGATCCCAGTAGTATTTCTCAGATGCTGCATTGATCTGGTCCCCTCATGTCAAAATACAGAGGAGCAGCCAAAGCACCCTGCAATACCCACACAGTCCAGACTGGCTGATCTGGGCAGCCTGGCAGCCAAGGAGATATCCTGAGTGAAAATTCACCAGCACTAACTCCCCTTGTCTGACTCTCTGCTGGTGAGTTCACACTTTGGGCACCATAAGCACTACTCTCTGCTCCCCAGGCCTCTAAATCTATGTAATTACTCAGATTCATCCTTCCAAGCAGTCGTGCAAGGGAAATGGTTTGGTTGTCCTTGATGAATCCTCCAGGAGTTTTTAGTGTGGAAGCCCTGAGTCCCATTGCCTGATGATAAGGAAAACACTTGGGTTGAACAGGCTTGATGTGGCTGGTGGTTTTTCTGATGATGGCCAGAGCTGAAGCCCTAACCCTGCTCTGTGTGTGAGCTTTCCTGAGCCCAGCCACATTTTCTGTCAAACAACATTGTCCTGGTGTGTCTTGTGAATTTGAGATTCGCCCTGAAATCTTAAACATTTTTCCAAACTTATTCCATGACTAATGAAGGCTCTGGCTGGGGCTTAGGGACTGCAAATTCCTCATATTTGTTGGTGGAATGTCCAGCATGGTGACAAAATGATGTTTGTCCTTTTTGAAAAGTTACTTTGTGTATTCCCAGGAAGTACCATGTTTTGGAGAAAGGCTGGATTTGCAGACACATGCTGACAATCTGGGCAGCATCCACACAGGAGGTGTGTACTTTCTGAAGGAATGGGAGCCCTCACACGGGCATACTGTTTTGTATTCAATGTGAAATAAGATTTGCCAGAAATGTGTCTTTTCAGGACCAGTAAGACAATGACACAGTGGAGGGATTGAGCATCTGTTTATCTTTAACAGCAAAAGCAGAAAGTTATGCAAATTATAAACAAAAATAAAGAACCAAATAAGAGAAAAGTAACTATATGAAGTCACAAACCTTAGCTCCAGGTAGAGCAATTGTCTGTATACCTATTTCTTCCCATTTGCATGATTAATTGACATCTTGTTAATTGCTCATCAGGGACACTGTAAATCAGCACAGAACAAAACAAATACTTTGCACAAAGAGGGCCTCTAATTGTGAGTCATACTGGAATCAAAACTGAGTTTTAAGAATGCATTTCAGGAGTCAGCCTGTGTTACACAGCAGGTAAATTGGAGATTGGAAACTTTCTGATCTGCTGCTGGAGGGCGTTCGGGGCAGCCCGAGCTACACTGGAAACGCTGCTCCGACTTTGAAACTGTAGGGATGATGCTGTGAGGACAGCTGTGATTAATGAATCAGTGGCTGTGGGAACTTCCCAACACCCAGGAGAGTTTGCAGCATGGTCCCATGGCTCCCTACACCCCTTGCAGAGGGACTGGTGCCTTCCTGTGCACGGTGCTTGGCCAGGAGATGAACAAGCACTTAATGCTCCTGCACATCGCAGCAGGCGTATTACAAGATTTTTTTCCCTGTTGCAGGCTGACAGTTCCAGTGGGAATTCTGGACGAAATGGCTTTTTATTTTTTTTCATGCACCAGAGAGTAATTTAATTTGTTTTCTCTCTTGCTTGTTTTGTGTTGCCACAGCAGAAAGGACAACGACTGATAAAGGGAGAAAGCGAGAGAGCTGCTGCAGTGGTTTTCCATTTTATTTATGGTGATGCTCTGTAGAGAAATGTAAAAATAGATCTTGATGCTGACAGTTTTGTCCCTTCTTGATGGAGCTCTGTCCTCCACCCTCTGTGAGGAGCTGTGCCCAAGCAGAGGGATCAGGCAAAGGCCTGCATCCTCTGTGTGGGTGACTCTCAAGAAAGCAAAAACAAAAGAGTAAACAGTTTATTTATCTTGGAGACGACATCATGGGCTAAATTTTGCACTCCTGAAAATGCAGTCAAATGGATGAGTCCTGTGAATGATGAGAGAAGGCTGGGAACTAGAGACATACCAAAATCCTCCTGAAGGAGAGTGTGAGAAATATCATTATAGCTGACAACAGAAATATCTGGCTTTTCTTACCATCTTTCCCAGCTAGTACCCAATTTGCATGACAGGTGAGCACTGAATCACACTGTGTGAGACTTTTTGATCCATAAAAACCTTACTGAAGGAGACAATGAACATTTCAAAATCAATGGCCTGAACAACCAGCAAGGTGTGAGTGGTGGTGACTGCCCACTTAAAAAAAGGAAGAATGTACTGGAGTGGAAGCTGAGCAAGTTTAGATTCAGTGATTCTATTAACTTCTCTTTTGAAAGACACTCTTGCAGAGATGCACTTCTTATTCACTGCCCTTTCTGGCCAGGTATCATATTTTATTAGAAGAAAACAAAATAATAAACAAAAAACCATGTAAGTAAATATTGAATAAGAAGAATCAAATTACAATGGAGACAGAGAAAGGCCACGATTTCTTTTTAACTCAGGGGAATTGTTCCCAAACCACAGAGAGAAACAACATGTGAGTATCTTTTCAAAGGGCAACAGTAATTAACGGCACAGATACGTCACCTTTGCTTTTTAAATTTTTTTTCAATTGTGTTTTGTTGCAGGAAGCAGTGGCAACACCCATGTTCATTAATACTGAGGGTGCAGTGCAAATATTGCCACACTGGGCTAAACTTCTGATGTCCTCGAGGGGCTGCAGAGCGGAGTGACTTTGATGGATCACAGTTGCACTTGAAACCGAGCAGGGAAAGATTAGCGTGTCTCAGGCACAGAGATTCCACTCTCCTGATTTTTTCCTGTTCTGATGAGATAATTTTTCTAATTAACCTTGATAACACTTCCAGACACAAAGGCCTATCCAGACATAGATGGAAATACATTTTCAAATGGACATTTCACTCCTAGCCATGTTTCCTAGTAGTGAATAGAGAAATTTAACACCTTTGTTGCCAACTGATTCGTTAGGGTAACTAAAGCTGAGCCTCTTTAACAGAAGCAGAAGTTGTCCCCAAGAGCCTTTGGCAGGAATCCAGGTTTCCATAGGCTTTGAGGTGTCTTGTGTACACTGATGGAATAAAGGGAGCAATATGAATTTAGGAGGAACCTCAGTGCCAGGTGTTGATTTCAGTTTATTCCTCTTTTGGTGCTTATCAAGGAAGTCAGTGATGCTGTCCTTTTCTGAGCAGGGTCTGAACAACTCTACAAATGTTTCAAAAGCCAAAGCATGCCTTTATCCCTCACACCATCCCACTTAGGAAGAGGAAGGACCATCTCATAATCCCACTGAATTCACATGAAAATCATCCTGGAAGTGAGATGAACCATTCCCCCTGCTCTCACCTACTTTGTTCAGTTTTAAATGAGTCCAGCAAGAAGTTTTTCAAAGCTTTCCTGACCCCTTGCTCTTGTCTGACTTTACACCAATACTGATTTTCTACTCCTTAGAGTTGGAAACATGCATCTCTAATTCCCTGAAGGACCTGTGACATCTGTGAGAAAGTGCAATAACTCCCTGGCCACTCTTCCACCATATCCCTTGAACCTGCTGCAGATGAGGTGAGGCAAGAGCTGCTCTGAAAGCCTTTCCCAGAGCACTTGCTGCAGGTCAGGTTTTTCTCTGAAAGATGCTAAAGCTTGCTGAGAATGCATTATTAAAAAAAATCAAACATTCTATCTAGGCTCAAATGCAATGAAACTGAATTTATTCATCATATTTCCAAGTCTCTGAATACGTTGTTACCAACAGAGCAATGTTCAAAGGGGGCTGCAACATCATTTCCTAAACCTTCATGCAGGCAGAGTAATAGAGAATCTCTAACACAGGTAAGAACCTGCACTTTCCCCAGCAGCTGGCAATTTAGATTTATGGAGAATTTTTTTGGAGGACATTTGGCACTAGCTAAACAGAGTTCAAGAGAGAGCCCATGTATATTTGAGGTTTAGGACTGCAATTTTAAGAATATCACAACTCTTTTTTCTCTCTTCAGAGGTTGTGCTGGTACTACATCACCACTTTGCCTTTCCCCTTCTCACAGAGAGGCTGCTCCCATTCCTCCTGCAGCTGGATTTATACAAAGCCAACACTTAGCTGTCTTGTTCCCTGTGATGTTATAGGTCTCTTAACATCTGGTAAAAAAATGCAATTGCTGTCTGTGAGCATGACTTTACTGGGAAGAAGTGATCTTTCTGTTGAATTGGATTTCTCTAGCTGTAGTAAGTTTTTTGTGTTTTTCTTCTCAAATAAGTCAATTACACTGTCCATTTCTGAGCCAGTTTTACAAAGATTGTAAAATGAAAGTGTTTTCTAACTAAAACATGCCAATACTCAGAAATTACTTATTTAAACCCCAGCTGTGCCATTGAACAGGCTGTTGAGGAGGTGTCACTCACCCAAGCCTCAAAGACAGTCTTTCATGATGGTTCACAAAATATTTTGCAAAAGTTTCAGACTTGATCCTATGTAGAGATATATATTTTGTAGACATACTCTGATGAGGGATTTTGTTTCACTTTACTTTTTTCTGAGGCACGCAGTCTTTTGGCCTTGTCAGCCTTTGCCATAGCTTTTAAAGGACACAGGCAGAGAAAGAACAGATGGAAATAAGGATAATTGCTTACTTTGAACACTGAGAGAAATGCACAATGCCTATAAGGTCTCATCCAAAGTTAATGGAAAGACTATCAATCTGTTGTACTGACACTGTGTTCACAGGCTCTGAGCAGCTTTCAGGAATGAGCCTGGTGACTGCAGCAGGTGAGGAAACACATTTTTCCCCATTTCACAGAGGCAGAGATTTCTGTGCTTCCCAAGGTCACACACACCAATGGAGCTGGGACTGAGACTGGGTATTTCAAGTCCTTTGGTTACCTTATAGTGTCCAGATCCCTCCTCACCTTCACCAGAGCCCCCTGTAGCATCGAGCAGTCCCAAAGCTCCTCCAGCATCCCCCAGCCCACACTGCTCTGCAGCACTCTGGGACTGGTTAAGAAGTTCCCTGTCTAGGGAAGGGGATTTTCCACTTAGGAGGTGGAGGGCTGGGATGTGATAAAAACCCTCCTGCTCTGGGCTCATCACAGCTAAATTTGACTCTGCCACTACCATGCAGGAGTGCAATTTTGCAGGGGATACAAGTACAAAAATAACATAGATGCTATTTTGAACAAAGTATGTACTGCATGCATTGCTGATGTCATTTCTAGGAACTACATAAAGATAACATGAAGGGCTTAGCTATGAGGACTGAAACAGTAAGGAGAATCCAGAAACCATAGTTAAAGAACTTAAAAAGAACATCTGAGAAGATGAACCTTTTGATAGGATTTAGGCTGCCTATGGGATTCTGAAGCTTTAATCAACAAAAGCAGCTTATTCTATCAGTGTCATGAGCAACAGCAGAAAAGGCATCATCAGTGAGGAACACTGTAGAAAACAATTTATTTGGTTTAAAAACTTGTTTAGAGCAATCTCCCCCCTTAGTCTGGTCACCATCTGGATGGATTTTGCCTTGGAAAGTCTGTTTTGAACTTGAAGCAAGCAAACATTTGTTCACATGGTAGGAAAGAAAAGATTGAAGCAATGTGCCAGAACTGGAAAAGCCACCCATGCATATCAGTACATTTACCTAGAGCAAAATAAGCTCTTTGTTTTTAGGACATTGTATTTAGTCCTCTTTTAAAGGTCTGCTTGACCATCCTGCATGGTGGAAAGTCAGGGAAGGACGCTGATTTTTCCTGTATGTGATGTCTATTTCCACAACACACATTTGTGTTCAGATCCATCACCAGACTCTCATACATTACAGACTGTGGGGGGTAATTTTTTTGTTCCCTAACGTTATTTTTAGCCACCTCAAAAGCAGTTTTTGGGGGTCAAGTTCCCTGGGGAGGCAGCATGGTCCTGGAGCAGAGTGTGGGGCACTCCAGGGGCTCTGGGGAGTTCTGCAGGAGCAGTGCCCAGCAAGGTGGCAGTGCCAGGCAGTGTCACCTCTGCCTGGCTGGGATACCAGAGCCAGACACCTTGGACAGCTGGACCCAAAGCTCTCAGCTGGTGCTGGGGCCCTATCCAAGCCCCATAAAGAGGAATAGATGGTAAATTCCAAAATGGGAAGGCAGAAAGTTTTATTTTCCTTTTCCTTTATGGTTAGCTGTCATGAATTTGGGTGGCACTGCTTTTTGGATGGGCCCCAGAGAATTCTGTGCCTGTGCTGCAGCACATTCACTCAAACACTCCTTAAATGAGCAGGCAGGTCAGGTGATGGTTGTTTCCCATTTCAAACTATTTAGCACCCCTGGCTGTTTCTTTGGTAACTGATACAATTCAACAAAAAAACCCCAAAACAGTGACTGCTAATGCATATCCAACCCGGAGAGCAACTAAACTTCCATGTGTTTTGGCATTCCCAGCTGTCAGCATTTACCAAACCTCTGAACCTGCCTCACCCCAAGCACAAAGAAAGAAGAACTTTGTATTTCATGCTTCTTCTTTTCATACCTTTGAGTGTGGTGTAAGGAACCTTTCCCATAAAGTCAGCTAATGTGATCCTTCACCTCAAACATGTAAAATTTACAAATCTAAAGCCATTGGGTTGTCACATTTGTATGAATCCACATATGAGGTGAAAAGTTTGAATACTTTGGAAGGAGCAGACGCATGTCCCACAAAGGACACTGAAATTTTCTTATTAGTGAAAGGCTGCTTTGCTAGTGTACATTTTCACAATTTAATCTTCATTTTTGCATAAACACTTTTCCATGAAGACAATTTTATTTCTTTTCTTTAAAAATCACCTTGAAGCAAACTACAAGTCAGCATTAAAATTAAAAACAAAGGTATAACATAAATGTGTTAAAATGCTTTAAATACCAGTAAAATCTTTCTGAAATTTTTAGAGCTAATTGAGGGCACCTATGCAGACACGTACTGTCTTCCCACCAGCACTGCAGAGTCTGAGAGCTGAATTATTAAGAAAGCTCTTTTGCTGGATTTCTGACAAATCACTTTAATGTGCCAAAATTGATTTGGCATGAAATCATCAATAGACCCTCCAGAATACTAATAGCATTAAAGGCAGGGGCCAGGACTGACAAACTTGCTTGGCTGGAGTTGGGTTCATAAATTAGCAGTGAGGTGTTTGAATTAAAGTCCTCTGCTCCCAGCTGTGCTGTGTGTCTGTCTCTCCAACTGAAGAAATTTCAGCAAGTGATAAATGGGAGAACTGGGAATACTGGGAATGAGGAAAAGGTTATTTAATGGCTTTGCTTCTCACCTCAAATCTTTGTCTACAAACCTCAGATGCTGTCGGTAACCACCTCAGATAGCAGGAAAACTACTACAGTTTTGTCCTTTTTGTTTTTTCCCCTTTGTTTTTGTTATAAATCCTCAGATCTTCCTTTTCATCCATTGAGAACACCAGCACAGCCCAGTGCTCAGGGCAGAGAGGACAGAGCCAACAGGTGAAGATCACTGACCTCTTCCCCAGCCCCACTCTGAACACTCCTCATGGCTTTGGATGAAACTTTCCCAGGCTTCCACTTCCTTGTCTGCAGGACAGCAGTGACAGCAGTGCTTATTTTCCATGTGTGCTGTGAACATCTCTTGTATTCACCTACTTGAGGCACAAATTTACTGTAGGATCTTTGGTGTGTAGATCAATCTTCCCTCAGCTAGTTGTGTTTCTGGAATTGAAGAGTGCAAAGTCAGAATTTGGACCAGGTCTTTAGGCAATAAGTACATATGTGCTATCTCTGTAACATTTAGGGACAGAAGCCTCAGGTGGCATAAATCTGCTTGCTTTAACTTTAATGAATTTGAAATCATTTCCTGTGGTGGAGGTATTGATTCAGTTCAGCTGAGGTCCAGGCCTCTGTCATTTCAGCTGCAGCGTTTCCTAAAACAATTGGGAAAATTACAGTACAGGAGGAGCTCTGAAGCCAAGAAACAACTCAAGGGAGCTAAAACTGTCGTAGCTGATTAACAGAAATGAAAGCTGCTCAGAAACAAATCTGAGTATGAATTTGGAGCACAAGAATTAATTGAGAAGGGGATTCTCTTTGTACTTCTTTTAGTAGGTCAGGCAGTTTATCCACTAAGATGCCTTTGAAGCTGCCAGCAAGAAAGGCATCACTGGAAAGATGAAACGAGCCACTGAGTGAAGTCATCTGTGTGTCCTAAACCCTGCTATTCTGAGTGAATTAGTTGCATGGTGAATGACAGAAGCCTGAGCCAAAGATGGCCCATTACCCTTTCCACAGAGAGGGTGAGGAAGGGACAGCTCCAGGAGGGGATGAGCGAGGGTGACGTGCAGTTTTAGTGCAAGAACGGGTGGGACACTGGAAGGCTGAGCTTCTGCCTCGCTCACACAGCTGTGCAAACACTTCTGCTGTGCTGCAGAGAGCTCCAGAGCACTGAACACAAGCTCACAGCAAGGTGCTCCCCTCCCAGTGCCACTCATTTAATGGTGAGCTGGGTCGGGTGAAAGTCTGTGGTCATTTCACAGTGCCTTAGTGGATGGCTGTTCACAGAGACATGAATCCAGTGGGAGTTTTACATTGATTTTAATAGAATGTGCCTTAAAAAGCAGATAAAGGCACGGGAACTGATCAGTAGAATACAGGGGAAGGACTGCAAATTGTGCAGAAGTCAATGAGAGGAAAGGTTTTCCCTAATAACATACAGAAAGGTATTTGAAAAAAAGAAATGTGCATTCAGAGCAAAGGAAATGGAATGTTTGTTTTTTCTGGCCCCTGGCTGCTTGAAGATACTGACAATAGAAAAATGCACTTTTTAAAGCTGTCTCTGTTTTTAGTGCAGAAGGGAAATGTAGGATTTTTATCCCAAAGAGTGCAAAAGTAAAAGAGATATTAGGATCCTGCTCTTGCTCATCAAAAAAGAGTTGTGGAAGATCATGCCATCCTCTGCCTCCAGCATCCAACCTTGTACCTAAGGAATCACTCACCCTCCACTGAGGATCAGTTAGGTTTAAGAAATGGAGGAGAAAATAATGCAGTCACAGGATATAGCACATTCTAGGAAGTTAAAGTGTGAAAATACTACCTATTTTGCCCATAATTTTCCATACCTATAGCTGGAAAACCAATAAAAGGGGCTTTTTGTCACAATGCTGTATTACGTTGTATTTATTGTTTTTTCCAGCCTAAAGTGCTTTGTGCGTGAGATTAAAAAGCTGCAAGTCTCAGGCCATCTGGCCAACCAAATGGATTTCGTGTACAGGATCACTGCCAGATGTATGCCAGTTGTAAGTTTAATTTTTGAACATATAAAGTGCCTGGGGCTCTGTCTGTTATTCAGAGGAAGTCATGTTCTAGTTTTCCAAAACAATCCAGATACAGTTCAAGTCTAGGAGTATGGTCCATTCTCCTTCACCTGGTTTAAGGATATATTCTTCATTTCTCATAAGGAGAAAATGATGGCAGGAGAATTTTGAAGATATCTTACGTGTTAGGTATATTTGATCACATCTGTCTGACCTTATGGGATGGTAGGAAAAACAACAATAAGTTTTCTTAAGGACTTTCACTGAAATTGTCCAATTGAAAGATAAAATTCAATTTAGATAAAATATTTCAGACTAATTTGCAAATATATTTATTTGTGATCAACTTGGAGAATAAATGTTTTCAAGTATGTAATAGTTTATGATATCTTTCAAGTGATATTTAATCAATTTGATGTATTTTAAATGAGGAACTAACAGAAGCTGAACTATATTTTTAACTTTACAGACTCTAAGAAGGATAACATGCATTTAATTTTTTATTTTGCAAATGTTCTCATGAAAGAAAGTCTGTAGCATGCCTGGGATAGATATTGTGAAAATTAGGAAAGGGGTGAGCACAGATAGCTCTGGGCTCTGTAAAAAGTTCTTGAAGATTTTGTTCAAAACACACCAGCTGAAATCCAGGGTAGAAGAGGATTTGGGTGATGTGAGACAGTGATTTGTGGGTCTGGCTCTCCTCCTGCCCACATAAGTGTATTTCTTCATAGCTGAAATCCTGAGGTTGAATTACTTTCTCCTAAGCAGACCTGAAGGCCCAATGAATCAGAGATAAATGTTTGGAAAGGAAAGACTGACTTATTTATCAGGGCACAGCTGCTTTTTGCTGTATGAAGGAGCTGCAACAGAGGAGCTGTGCAAACACCAGGGGCTCCTGCAAGGACTCTCAGCACCTTTGAGAGACACCAAAAGTGGGACAGCCCAGCCCAGCACACTGACTGGGTTTGGCAATTTCTATCACAGGCCACTCAAAATCTATGTAGGCAAAAAAATGGGTTCAAATATTTGGGAAAGCGAGTGGCAGCCACGCTGGACGCTGCCAGGAGTCAGAGCCTACAGAAATAATTTCTTTGCAAATGTCTCTAAACCTAAAATTAAATCTGTCTTCCCAAGAAAGGGCTGCATTAGCTTTGAAATCAGCAGGTCTAATTGCAACCACAGTCCTGGAGATTGATGAGAAATTTTGGTGAGCAGTTTAGGAGGTGACCCTGTGGAAAGGGCTCCATGACTTTTGCATGCACTTTTCCAATGAAGGGCCATAACAGAAAAGCTGGCACTGTTATTTGCAGTCTATTTTATTCCTGAAAGCCATTTTCCCTGTGATGTTAGCCCCTTTTTTTCTCCCACAGACTCATTTAGGGGGTGGGAATCAGAGGAACCAAACAAATGGTAGATTTCATAAAGTAAGAAACAGCAAATTGAGCAAAAGGAGGATTATGAGGACTAAATCTTTTGTTCAAAGAGTGATTAAAAAGCATTAAGTTGGATGAAGTCAATCTAGAGCTTAACTGAATGAACCTTCTGCTCTGTTTTTCTTCTGTTTGGTTTTACATGTATTAAGAAATTAAAGGAGTGGGAGAGACCCCTTGAGGACTGCTGAGGCTGGGGCTTTTTAGAAAACGGTAGTTGAGCAAAATCAGTTGGACACAAACTCTGTTTCCTGGTTTCCAGGCAATGAAAATTGTCCTGGCCAGCTGTGTCCAACCAGGAGCAGCAAGAATAAGTTCAGGCTCCTTTCCAGCAGAGGACTCAATTCACACCCAAATGTGTGTGCTGTGGGAATTCCTTCAGGCAGTGAAATTCTGGGATTTGTGTCCTCCTCTCACCATGGCTTAAGTGAAAACTGTTCCCTGTCCAAGAGCAAATACAGCTGCAGTCCATTGCTGAAACAGGGAAGCTCTCAGGGTAATTGCTATTTGCTTTGCATTCAGAATACCTTTTTAAATTTTATTGTGGATTTAAGATTAAATCTACACAAGATGAGGGTACCCAGCTTTCAGGGGGGTTTGCCCTAAAAAAAGTTGTGCATTTAGGGGAGCACAGCTCCTTTGCAGGACAGAGCCAAAGCATGAAGCAGGAGTTGTCAGTGGATGCTATACTGTAGCCATGGATGTACATCAAGAGAGGCTAAACCAAACAAATAGTCAGATTTCTGCACTCTGCTTGTGTGTGGCCTTTGGAAAGCTCTGAGCCTTGTTTCCACACTGTGTTTGTACAGAAAGGTCAAGGGTGGGGGACAGAGTGTGATATATAATAAATTAATATTAAATATAAGCAAAGTTAGTATTTTTTTTTTCCACAGTGTTCTGTATTTACTGACTTAATTGTCCTCTGCTTAGTCTGGTTTTAAGTGAATTGCAGTTTGATTTAAAGCTAATTGCTAATTTTAAAATTACCTGTCTCCAGCCATTTGCCATCATGGGCCCTTTGGTCTGTACATTTTTGTATCATCCCAGTTTGACCTGACAACACTTCCTTGATCTGAAATATTTTTATTTCTGGTCTTTGATGTCCTAATGAACATGGCAATTTCCATCTTCACTTCTGGAAAATGCTGCTCTTGGACAGCAGCTGTGTCCCATTGCTGTGCAATGTGGAGTGACAGCTCATAACAGAGCAACACAAAACTCTCCCAGTGCCAGCAACATTAAACTGAGTTGTACTGGGCAAAAAAATTTGCCCTGAAGCCTTTTTGTCCCCTTGGATCTTACTTTCTCCCCTGATTCACACTTCTCTTTCTAATGACTGCCAGAAGAAGAACTGTCCCCCATGAGGCACTTGAATAGAGATTGGAGGAAAGCTATTTTCTTTCCAACAGATTTTTTTTGCTATTCCATCACCTTTCTTATTCTCTGACTATGTGAAAACACATCCTTCTTCCCCAGAGAGAGCTATCAAGTGCTCTAGGGGCTATGGCACAGTCTAGGGCAGGAGGTACTGAATCCTCAGTCTGGTATTTCCCAGAGGCTGAAATTAGTTCTTGCACAGTTCAGGGCCTGATTGTCTTCTCTCCCCTCTGACCATTCTCTGACCTCTCCCCCCAGAATCAGTATTATTCCCATGGAAATTTGCTTAATCAGCCAGCTAACAAGAAGTTCCATGTGGTTCTAGCCAAGAAAGTTAAAAAACTGAAACAGGACTTGCAGAAGTCTGTTAACTCCAACCATAGGGTATACACATATTTATATAGGCTTTTTTCTTGTCTCTCAAGTACAGTGAATTATCATGGAATCATAATGTCCTCTCAGAATTGCTTTTGCAAGGGATGATGTTGTATAAATCATGAAAACTAGACATGGAAAATATTGAGTAGGTCTCCTGGTCCAGCCATCTGCCAGGAGAAGATTGTTCCCTGCAGAATTTTCCCCATTGCTCTGCTGTAGCAAAGTACCACAGAGATGCTTTATCTGCAAAACAGCTCCACGCCTATTTATAGTCCTGCAGAACTCATTATCTTTAGTTACAGAGAAATGATTTTACTCCCCTGCTACAGAATAGAGTCCTTCTGTCCATAGCATTGCATGTTTGCCCACATCCACAAAACCACAAGTATAAAACTTCATATGGGCTCACAACTCAATAATTAAATCAGAAATATATCTTATCCTCTGCCATCACGTAAACTTCCCTTGCATATCACATTGATTACCAACCAGATACCACTGATTACTCCCCCATGAATAACAGGCAGCACAGCAAAATGTTCTGTGAGTTTGAAGCAGAGAAGGAGCATTTCATTACCAGATCCTCTCCCTCTTTGCCAGAAGCTACCAAACAATAAAATGGAAAGGAGAGCTATAGCCTGTGACATCTGTCAGTGTAAGTAGCCTTTGGTTCAACCTGGGCTGTTATAAATATTATATTTGAAGTATTAGCAAGAGCAGATTGGATTGCAGCAGGTCCAGAATGAGGCAGCCTGAAGGCTGGCAATAAAACTGAAAGAAATGAAATGCTTTGGCATAGGTGTCTTCTGCTTTGCATCGTAAAAGGAATGAAGAGGAAAGAGGGAAAGGTTTCCACCTTTCAGCCTGATTCAGCTCATCTGGAACATTTATTTAGGAGAGCCATTTTTGGCACCCTGGCAAAGATGGACCAGGGCTGCCTGGGCAATAGGGGTGACACAGCATCCTCACAACATCTGTTTAATTACCCTCAGCACCCTTCTGTGCCTTTCTGGATGTGTTGCTCTATGTTTAGCTATGTTTGCATCATCACTGGACACAGACTCAGTCCTCACTTTGGGCCAGAGCTGGGAGTGCAGGTTCAATGTGCACAGGCTTCATGGGTGAACCCAGTCACACTCTGAGGGGCAGAGCCTGGAGACATTCAGGTACTGAAAGAGGAAAAAATAACTCCTAACTCCTCTTGGTGTCACACAGTGTGAGCTCCTGAACTAACACTTAGTTTTTGCTCTCATAACAAAAAAGAGATAACAATGATTTTAGAAATCTGGTTCAAGTCATCTTGGTCCCCTACCTGTGTTATGGAGAGAAAATTATTTCTCTTGCCTAAAATTTTGAGAAGATAAGAATCTTTTGCAGTTTTGGCAGAAACTTTTTAGCCCCAGCTAAAAAAGAAAATTCTTTATGTACATTGAAATCCTTCAAGGGAACAAAGAAAATCAGAGTGTAAGTATGTCTCATATTCCATTCTGTTACTGTAATTTTAGGTGTTGCTTGTAAACAAAAACATTTTAACAAAAAGTTTATTTTTTTAGGTTTGTAGTGTTATTTTGAAAAAAGAGAACTAAAAATCCTTTAACATTTTTCCTCCAGCAATGAGACAACAGAGCAGGCAAAAACTCTTGAAGTCATGGACATTTCCACACCACTAAATAAACTCTCTGCCTTGGCATACATAGGGGATTAGGAAAGAGAGATGCCAGAAATTGGTCTAGACCATATTTCCCTAGAGGCATAGAGAGATATTGAGGGAAATCACTACCATTCCACTACATGTGATTAAGAAATTGGGATTTCTTTTTTCTCATTTTAAGAATGCAACAGACTGGGTAGGAGCCACCAGAGAAAGCTGATGGCAAGAAAAGTGGAGAGAAATCATTCCAGTCAATACTTCAGAAGTGTGGACTTGCATTGTTTGCTCCACAGCACTTTTATTATAGCAGAAACGCTCATCTAAAGGAAAATTGACTTGATCATCTTGGGCAGAAAGTTGTTATAAACAAATATTGGCTGATGAGAACTCAAGGTGACTCAGCAATGTGCACTTCCAGCCCAGGAAGCCAACAGAGCAAGGAGATTACACTCTGTCCTGCTCTCTTGAGACCCCACCTGGAGCTCTGCATCCAACTCTGGGGCTCCCAACACAAAAAGGACAAGGATCTGTTGGAACAAGTCTGGGGAAGAGCCAGAAAAATGCTCTGAGAGCTGGAGCCCCTCTGCTCTGGAGACACCGAGACACTTGGGGTTGTTTAGCCTGGAGAAACTGCTCTAGGGAGACTTCAGGGCCCTGCCCAGTATTTAACAGGGCTCCAAGAGAGCTGGAGAGAGATTTTGGACAAGGGCATGGAGTGACAGGACAAGGGGCAATGGCTTCAAACTGAAAGAGGGCAGGATTAGATTAGATATTATGAAGAAATTCTTCTCTCTGAGGCTGGTGAGACCCTGGCACAGGTTTCCCAGAGAAGCTGTGGATGCCCCATCCCTGGAAATGTCCAAGGCCAGGCTGGACAGGGATTTTTACAACCTGGCCTAGTGGAAGGTGTCCCTGCCCATGGCAGAGGCGTTGGAACTGAACGATCTTTATGGTCCCTTTGAACTCAAATCATTCTACAAATCTATGAAGTGTATATTTAATCGCCCTCTTGTCACTCTTTGGAAGGACTTTCCTCCCATTTCAAGTTGAAGATTGGTCTAAACTGAAGAGCACTTGGCACAAAAAGGCACTTGAAGTTTTCTGCTTAAGGACATGCAGTTGCACAGGCTCTTTGAGCAGCTTTAAATAGGTGCTGTGAAGGGCCAGTCGAGAGGCTGCATTATCATCAGCTTTCACCTGAGGGCAAACCAAAATACGCTGGCTGACCTCAGATGGATCAGAAACACTGGCTATCAAGCAGATGGCAGTAAAATATCCCTGACTGCTCAGCTGCTGTTAACCACTTCTGGTGTTGTGCCTGTCTTACGAAGCACTCCAAGGCTAAGCTCTGTTTGTGGGATTGCCGCCTCCACAGGAGACAGGACAAACCAGTCCCACGCCCTTCACTGCAGTTATCCATGCCCATCCGAGGATGATCATTTTTCATCACCACCCTGACTCTCCTGGGCTGTCATTTTGCTATTTTGAAACACCTGGTTGCTGCTCAATAGTGACCCATGTTGGTGCCAGCAAATGACCCCCATGTAGGTGTGTCCTGCACCCCTGTAAGAGCAGGTCCCGTCTTCTCAGGCGACACAAATGTGTGGTGTGACATGTCCCTGCCCTGCCTGCTGCTGAACCTTGATGGGCTCTTGCCCAAAAGGCAGGGCCATGAACAACCTGCACTTGAGCACCATCCTGCTGGGATGCTGTCCTGTGCCAGGGTAACAGGTCTGGCCACACAGCCTCTTGCTGTCCCTTTGCTACAGACAGCTGTTATCTGGGGACATATCTGTGTCCCTTGAGCAGCATAGGGTATCTACAGTCCTTCCCCTCCCCTGACTTCTCCTTTCACACTCAATACTGCAATTTGTGCCTTGGCTTCCTTCCTAATGACTGTATTATTAGCTCTATTTTCATCTGCTCTCAGCTCTTTATTTTGCATAGAATTATTTTGGCTGCTCTACATACCACAAATTGAGTAGCTGAACCAAGTCCACAAACCCTAACAGAGAAAGCACGTGGAGCAGGGCTCTGTAGGGCCACCATCGCTGTCACCCTCACACGTGCCACCGCTCCTGGCCCAGGCCAGGGTCCTGACTGCCACCCTGCTGCACCTCTGAGCATGGCACAGCGAGGAGCAGGGTGGCCATATGGCCTGAGGCAGCTGGGCCATATGAGTCTCCATTTGTGACACCTAGTTTGTGCTTCCTAAGACACAGAAGGTGTTTAATATGTTATCTGTCACTTTATGGGTTATTCCAGCCTTAATTACCAGGCCGGAAACAGTGCACAGAAGCTGTCCTCTTGAATGTGCTCCCTGCAGGAACAGAGGCTTTTCCATTTGTGACCAGGACATCTGAGCAAAGCAGCATTCCAGGTGGCTGGTCCTGCTGTTTGTCAGCTCCCCATTGTCCCCTCAGCAGCATTCCAGGTGGCTGGTTTGTCATCTCCCCATTGTCCCTCAGCAGCCCTGTGCTGTAGGGTTTGGGTACAGCTAATGGAAATGTGAGTTGCAGAGGTGTGGGAGAGGTGTACAGGGCCCTAGATGGGTTTGTGGAAGGAAAAGGGTCTGTGGGACTGCAGTTTTCTCCTGGTCTTCTGTCAGCTTCAAGCCACCTTCTTATTTAGGTATGAAAGGGATGGTGTCATCCTGAATCCACTTCTCACAGACTGCCTGTTGGAAAGGCTTTGTTTACATACACAGATTCCCAAAATATGTCTCTGGAGATCCCTGACTGTGATCAGCACCAGGTATGAACCCCACAGCCTGCAAGGGCACAGGAGCTCGCTGCTCCCCACTGCCCATCAGCAGCTACAATGGGAATTCCCATTCCCATCTGTGCTGGGCAGATTGCCTCTGGATGGAGGGAATGAACTGAGCAACAGGGAGGGAGCCCTCAACTTCTGCTACCCTGGGACCAAAGGCTTCTCAAAGGTTCTGTTTCCTTCTGGCTTGCTGGAAATTTTTGAGGGGAAAAAGGGAAGTGTATTAGGAGATTCCCTAAAAACAAACAAAACAGAAGCACCTCATTGCCTAGGGAAAAGCCAGGATGAGCTGGATGGATAGAAGCAGAAATCATCTTTATTTATCTCTTCTCTTCCCACTAAATAAAGCCAAAAGCTGGAAAAATTAAACAGCTGCCAATTACAAGGTTTTGGAAGAGGAAGGAGCACAGGTTATGTGTGTGTGTGTATGTTACAAGAAAGTATCACCCTAAAAGAGTTTTCTATATAATTTTACTCCCCTCCCAGACAATCCATTGTTTTAGCAGCAAACTGGGATTGCTGGTAGACAATAGCCCACTTTCCAGCAGAAAGGACTCTATGAAAGCTGCACACAGTTTTTAATGTTTAATGACACAAAATCAATTGGAAGTGGTTGCTGGCTTCCACAATCAATTTTAGGAGATCTCTCAGAGAATGGGAGAAAGTGGGAGAGTTTCCATTAGCCCTGGAAATCTCATCAGCAGTAAGAAAATGGTGATAAACAACCCTGCACTCCAATAAATGTATTAATAAACTTGTCTTCACTCATTTCTCATGTCTCAGTAAGAGGATATAGTTTTGTCACCAGGAAGGTTGCATTTTGGTCTCAATTCCATCCTTTGCACAAACACTCAAACATCCAAGTGGTTGTGAGTGCTCTGAGAGAGCCACAGCTCACACAGCTGCCCCATCAGCTGTAGGATGTAGGTGTAGGAATATCTGAGGAGCAGGAACCACAGAGGGTTAATTCCCCTGCCCCTTGGCTCTGCCCCACTGTGAGAGGCACCTTTGCCAAAACCAAGTGTGAGAAGTTCTGCCCTGCAGATGAGTGGGAAGGGGCTCCATGGGGAAACGTGGGGCTCCCTGTCCTGGATGAAGCCAAATTCACCCAAACACTCATGGGTGGCCACACTCAAGGGCTGTTCAGTCAGTGAGAAGGTTCCTGCTGATTTTGATGGGCTTTATGCCATTTCCCAAGCTTAATGCTGCATGGCATGAAGTGCCCTTTTTCTGCCCTTGTTTTGCTCAGACTGGGGAGTGTGATGTCTTCTGCCAGCTGGAATCTGGGGGGCTGGGGGCAAAAAGGGAAAAAAAAGTTACTTTTTTGTGTCTTTAAAAAACCCCAGAACTAAGCAGAGTTAGGAACAACCCTGACTTAATCTCAATGCAAAACAAGAGCTGTTTTCATGTGTTGCAGGTTCGCCCCAGGACTCCAGCTGAGTGAAGTCAAGGCAGGGTTTGTAATGCACAATTTAATCCGTGAATTTGTAGATCTCAAAAGGCGTGCTTAATTTAATATTGTTTCTAATGGCTATTGTCTTCATGCTTGCCTGTTTCCCCGGTGTTTTTCCCTTTTGTAATTACTTGAATGGGCATTTCCAGGTGCACTGCATATATTAGCAAGCATTTTCATTTTAGTAATGAGTGAGATGCTTTCAGTGTTTATTTCTTCATTGCCCTAATACTTACTTTATTAAAGATCCTGATTCTTCTAAAGGAGAAAAATAAGCATTTACCACTCCTTTCTACCTCATTTACCTCTTCTACCTTATGATGCCCTCAATAAAAGAGGATTTTAGTTCCTTATTGGCCAGGGTTAGACCAGATTTACACTATCAGAGAAAAATAAAGTAGAAAGGGGATGCTTGGTCAGTCAGAGAATGGCTTGGGTTGGAAGGAACTTTGAAGATCATCTCATTCCAAGCCCCTGTCACAGGCAGGGACATCTTCCACCAGACCAGGTTGCTCAGGGTCCCATCCAACTTGGTCTCAAATGCTTCATGCCTCTCCTTACCCCTTATTGAGATGAGAACTGAGCACTTGTTGAACTCAAAGCCATTCCCCTGAATGTCAGAACTTCACAGCTGGTTTAAGCTCTGTAAGGGGCTTCTGCAGTGCCCCTTTCCTGGCCTTAATATCATCCTTTAGGGTTAATGTGCTTTTCTGCACTCCTTGCATGCAGCCTGGAGACTCCTGGGGTGCAGGAGACCGAGCCTTGCCTGGCCACCCCAGGCTGCTGATTAACGCTGCAGCAGGGCTCCAGCATCAGCTGACAGCCTTCACCCAGCCCTGAGCAGCGTTTATTATACATGCACAACAGCCCTTTGCCACATGCTAGTCTAATTTTCAGATTAGCTGTTTATTAGCATTATTATAAACATGGCTCTTCATCTTCTATTAAATGGCACCGCAGCCACTGCGCTCCCGCATGAAGCCTGTAAGGAAGCACTTGGTTCACTAAATTACCCTGCAAATGTCAAACTTGCTCTGTGTTATTAGCTGTACCTCTTACATCCTCTTTATTAGGATTTTGTGTCTTGAGGGTGCCCCGTGGCGTATAGATTTTTTTAAAAATACAAACCGGTGTCATTTTTGCTGTTTAAAAGAACGTTTAATTAAACTGGATTCATTCTTGTGTAGTGCAAGTTAAATGAAAACTAAATAGAAGGCAAATGATTACATGTTATTAAGAAGAGTGACTGCTCCAGAGACCAAACTCTTTTAAAACAACATTAAACTAAACTTATTTCATATGCACAGGTTAGCTCTGGCCTGCTAGGGCATCATATTTTGAGAGCATCAGAATGGTTATGAGCACTAAACAGCTTTTAACAAAATGTGTGTTTCAGGGAAGAAACCTTGCTTAAGCTAGACTTAAATATGCTAATGACAGAAATCAAAGCTTTGCACTGATTCTGGGTAACCTTTAAAAAATTGCCATTTCTATAGTGTGAGATGCAAATGAGAAGATCAGCTTTGTTTATTATTTCACTAGCTGTAAATTAACAAGGGGCCCCAATGCATGTAAAAATAAAATTGGAAGTATTTTTTGGGCTTGAGTCGTTGGTCACATCATGGCTTTTTAATGTTCTTTAGGAAAACAAAAGGAATTATAATTAGAACTCCATTACCCAATTTCCTATTCCCTGCTCCTTTTATGTTAACCCTGCTGGTACAATCAGATATTTTTAAGGCGCACATTCACCAAATTTCCTTTCCAGGCATTCTAAGCTTGTTTTTGTATGTCTGCTGTTCTCCAAGCCCATTCCTAAGACTCTTGGAGCTCGCAGCTGCTGTGCTGATCTCACCCATCCCTTGGAGAAGGGACAAGTGCTCAGGTGTGCACAGCAGCATGGCCCTTGCTGGGTGTCCTGGCCCTCTCCTCCTGGGCATAAAGATGTTTGATGACCAAACACCTATGTCCTAAAAATGCTAACCTAACCCCCCTGCTTGGCATTCCCCTGGCTCAGTGCTCCTGGCATGGCCCTGGGGCACCTCACTGACAGCAGCTACAGCCTGAGCTCCTGGGCTCCTCCCAGGGCTTGGGCTGCAAGTGCTGCCTCACAGCACATCCCTGCATAATAAACAGGGCAATTTTTGCCTGTGCATTAGGCCAGACATGTCCCCCTACCTCTATCTAGGTCAGCAAAAGCCTTGGGAAGCACTGGGGATGGGGGGGAAAAAATAAAGGAAGAGACCTTCCTATTTTTAGGTTTTTTTAAATTGCTTTCCATGCTTTTCATAACAGCTGAGAGGAAACTCTTCCCTGTGAGTGCCACTTCCCCTCTCACACCTGTTCTGGGAAGAGCTGGAATTCTCAGCCTCTCCTGCACCACAGCCCAGTCACAGCTTTGCTGCTCCTGTAGTTCCCCCTCAAACTCATAATTCTTCTCTTCTCTGTGTGTTTCTTTCTTTCTTTTTTTAGTCTGCAAAAGAAACTGACCCCCTCCATGCATTGTTAGTGGGAGCATCCTGCCACTTATCCATGAGAAACTGAATTACAGCAAGAAAATTGAAACAAATAAAGCAGCCTTGGAACACAAATGGGAGTGTGGCTGTCCAGAGGTTGAGCTTCCAGTTTCTGGGCTTTGAAACAGACTCTTTAATGGAGATCCTATTTTTGTTTATTGACAATCCCCCTTGGGACACACCAGTGTGGCTGTGGCTCTGGGGTGAGCTGTAGCCAATATAATCAAGTGCAGGGATGGAATTAGCAGTGTTGGAAGGGTTGCTGTGGGCAGATGGGAGATGAAAAGGCTGTGCCTGTTGTGAGACAGACTTTTATATGTATTGGCCTGGGAGTCCAAAGCAATGTGTGATGAATGACCTTACACAGGGATTTGAACACTAAACCATGGCATCTGTGGCCCTTGCTTGCACCCAGGGCAGTTGTACCCTCTCCATAAATCATCCCAGAATGAGGTTTCCCTCAGTAATCCGGGTTAACCTTTCCTGCTGTGTGGGTTTGCTACCCAAGAGTTCAAATCAGCTGCTCAGCCCCTTGGCCTGAGGTTCACCTGCAAGGTAAGAAACTCCAGATCTCTTTGTCCATCATCCTCTGCCTTGCAGCAAACCCCAGTTTCTTCCTTAGGGCAGGTGCTGTCTTCAGGCACAGCCTCACAACCTCTGCAAGGCAAGAGGAAGAGTAGCCTGTAGGATCTGTAGGACACAGAAATAGTAGCCTGTGACCCGTAGGACACAGAAATACTTCAAAGATTGTGCTGAAAACCCTGTCTCTGGCAGAGATATTTTAGTTGTACTTTTTTCCAGTCCTGTTACAGCAGCCCATGAGTACCTGAGTATTTATCTCACACTTTGCCCTCTGCACATCCATCTGAGCAGCACTTCACCTCACACAAGTCTGGAAAGATCCAAGTCCCAGTAATAGCTCCTGATGGAAATATTCTGTGTCTGCTGACTCTCAAGATTTCTTAGGCTTTTTCTTTTCCAGAAAGCTGTAATTTCAGGCACTCTTAGCACCCTCTCTCACACAGCAAAATCCAGGAGTGCCTGTTTTTTCCACATGTAGAGCAAAAAGCCTTCTATTCAGAATTTTAAATTAAATTAAGAGCACTACATTAATGCACCACTGCCTGTGTCTTCCCTGGGGATAAAGTCAGAGTTCATGCTCCTGTGGGCGGTGCAAGCACTGCTTCCAGTGGCCAAATTCTGGTCCTGGGCTTAGATGCCAGCCACTACTAAAAAAGAGAGGTTTACTGTGTCAAATGGGTAACACTTCTGTGTCATAATTTCTTTCATAGTACCTCCAGGGATGGTTGTTTCAGCATGGGTTACAACAAGCTCTAAATGGTTGGGCTATCATGATTATTTATTTAGTATTTTCCAGCTGTGGTGACGGGTATGGACCCAGCAGTGACTATCCCTTGCACCTTATATCTACAGGACAAGCACATGGGATAATTTGCCTCAGTAATTTTGCACCTGTTTCAGCTCAGGAATGTCCTGCTCTGGACACTGGGTGATCCTCCTCAAAACATTTCTACATTCTGGTCTTCTCTTGAGCCCAGGTAAGAGTTTAACATCTGTTCCTCCTCTAGGAGAAGCCCCGAGGTCACCAAGCTGCCGTGGGTCAACTCCTCTTTCAGGATTTGTAGATCTGAGCAACAGCATCCATGGGACAACTGCTGCCAGCTAACTCATCCATGATCACTGCTCCAAATTTGGATCAAATCCTTGCAGCCTACTTCTCTAAATAATGCTCTTCACATTAAAATAAAAGTTGTTACTGATACAATGGATGCACCTAAAACACCCACCAAGATGAAGACTGAATTGTGCCATGAAAACAAGCAGTAATCCCCCAAAAAACTCTTGATATTTTAGTTCTCCTGGGAAGACTGGTCACAGTAAATGTTTAAAATCTATTTCTATTCAGGGAAAGTGGTTGGGCTTTCACTCCTTGCAGTTCTTGATAGCACACATAAAGCACTAAACACAAAAGCTGTGTGTGACTGCAAATCCAGCCTCAGGTAGAAAACGTGTGCAGGTTTGCACCTAGCAGCTGAGACCTAAGCAGAAATTTCTGCCTGAATCATGAAAATGATGAGCAGGACATCGCCCCTCACTTAAAACACCCACCCCACAGTGGAAATGGGATCACAACAGGTTCCACAGAGAGGAACTATCCCAAACCCTTGCCAGAAAAGCATATTTCTGACTGTCTGCTGCTGCGCTGTCTTTATGGATGTGCCCAAAACAATCGCTTTCAGAGCAGTGCGAGTGCCAGGCTTGCCTCGGTGCACTTTGAAGCAGTTTGTTCTGAGCCAGTCATGTTCACTATCCTAATCTGACATGAAGCCTGATGGAAAAATCTGTGATCGATTATAGCAGCGGGACAAAGAGATATGAGAGGAAAGCAATGCAGAAGAACAGATATCAATCACTGGCTCGCAACGAGCCCAAAGAAGGTAGCTGGTGATATTCCTGAATCTGAAGGCAGTGTAGCACATCTTTCTGCTGTTGTAGGTAAACACTCCCAGCTGCAGACTGTTTGTCTTACAGACAGACCGATTTGGTAAGAAAAGTGGATTTTGAAGTACGGATTTTGTTGGAAGGGGACAAAACAAACTATAGGTTTGTTACCTTGAAAACAGTGTAGCATGTAATGAGTGTTTGCAGCAGTTTCACAGCTGCTTAATACTCTTCTTTTTAAGCTTCTGAGTGTTGAGGGTTTTTTGTTTAGATTTACACTTTTTAATTGATTGAATGTGAAATATATGATGGAACAAATTTGTATTGAATAAGAAATAGCAGACACAATCAACAAACTTTAATGTTGAGTTAGCTTTTTTCTGGTTGCTGGACAAGATCATACTTCAAAGCAAATTAAAAATGTGAAGCCAAATCCTGATTGCAATGCAGGCAACAGAAATCTTCCTGTCAGCCTCAATAAAAGCAGGTGTAAGTTTTCAGTATTAGTCCAGTCCATCCAATTCACATGTCTTTCTGTCTTTATCTAATCTAATACATGGTTGTGAGATAAATTACAGAAGGGTATGATAAATTGCATTGCTATTCATTTTTGGCAAGATCACCTATACACTGGCCACTAATTCATCTCCTCCAGGATCCTCTGTAACACACAGGATCCTTGAAACAGCCTCCAAATACTGTCATTTCATTTTCTTTTAAGAAAACAAAGAGATTATATCTGCTGGCAAATAGCCTACTTACCCTCACCAAAATAAATGATACCTCACTGTGACCTCTGTAAAATCATGGTTATAAAAGTATCAAAATGTATTTATAACATAAAGAGTCACAAAGATATAAGGTCCCTCTATTCTGTTTGAGTGGAAAATTATGATGTGTTTTAGACTGAGGGATTTCAAAATGGGAAAGGATGACATGGTTTAGCTTTAGGGATTTCAAAGAGTGTTTAATTTGTTTAATTCTGTTTTCATTGAGTTTTGGTGTTCTTTGCCCAGATAGTACAAACAAAACACACAGCATTGGGTCAGAATCTGCAATACATTGTAACAATTTTTTTCTGGTCCTTTTTTAGATCTGTTCACCACTCTTGAAAGCACCATCCTGACTCACACCAGTACCACACGTCTCTGTTGGGTACCATTCACATCCATCTGCGAGTTCTAAGAGCAATTTACTTCCCATTAAAGCAAAAAGGAGAGACATCTTCCCTTCCACCATCAGATCCATCCCTGCCTTCCACAGAACTCTGCTGGGCAGCACCAGGACACTGCCACACAAAGCTGCTGCCAAGCCCATCCATGGTGACACCCTTGGTCCCACCACCAGTGTGAGCTGTTGGGTGTGCCAGAGCTTCACCCTGAGCCAGCCCCATGTGCCAGCCCAGCATCCCACCACTCTCCTGCCAAGGAAGGGGGGAAGCTGATCACGATTTTGGCTGGAGACATGTCAGTGCCTGTGCCCCTGCTCAGTACCAGCCCAGGAAATTGCTTTCTGCTCCTCAGCATTTGACTGCCAACTTCCTTCTCCTCATGCTTCCATAAATCGCTGGGAAACTGCCGTGGAGGATCCAACAGCTGCTGAATTTCACCCAGGAGACCACTTACCACTGAGGTGCAGCAAAGTTATTTTGCATATCAAGATTTTAAAGAAATTTGGGCCATTGTGAGATGAAGAACATTATTGATGTACCATATTTACTTCAGAATCCCTTATCCACACCTGGAAACAGTACTTAAAAACAGAGCTTGTATTGCAGAATGATGTGAAAACCTGGCCTGGTGAGAGGTAAAATTTTCTTGATTATTTCAGGGAGATGAAGGCTTCATCCTGCACTATTTAGGAGCTGTTGAGGCATGATGGCTGCGTCCAGCTAATTGGATGCATTGCTATGGGCACTTGAGAAATGTGATAGACAGATGCACTCAGCTAGAGAGATATCCCTTGGTGCAGAGAGCTGAAGTCAATTAGGGAGTTAAATTGTGGAAGATTTGACCTGATGTCATTTATATCTCGAGTCATAATTAACACTTAAAGTTCAACTCTATAGCAATCTTCTCCTAATAACACTTAAAACCTATATAGAGCTGAAAGAATTGCGCAGACATGATGAAGGATGACTTGAGTGCATGCCTGAATTTCTGAGTTAGTAATTAATCCTCAAAACACCTTTGTGAGGCCTATGGGGAGAATCATTTCTCTCCAGTTTCTCCTTTGAAGAGAAGCAGGGTTTACCCAATGGCTCCCCAAAGTCTCTGGCACCTGGAGATAAGGACAGAAGCTCTTTCAGGTGTTAAACCAGCGAACATTCAGCTCAGCCCAGCTCCCCTCTTTTTGTCTTGCTGAATTTTTTAATTTTACCACAATCTTTAGAAATATAGTGGACAAATTACTTGTCAAATGGCCTGGGCTTTCCAATTAAAATTTGTGCAAATGCAGGACCTAAAAATCTGTCACAAACACAGCTTCTGCCTCAAAGGTTTTCATATGGATGAAATATGAATCTCACTGGGGGAAGAAACACTCTCTGAGAGTGAGACCTTGTAAGATGGGATTCAGCTCACTGCAGATTTTTATGGTCAAGTTATAACTGCCCGTAAAGCAGGGGCAAAATGGAAGTGCTGACAAAACTTTTAAACTACAACAGTGGAAATGGCGCCGCAATAATTTATAATCTACAGGCAGCTTTGGATTTATTATCACAATGACAAATGCACTGTCATTGTTAATAGGATATTTCCCAGCAAGGACTTCTTGTTATGCAAGCCAGGTTCACTATGTCATGCAGCATGATAGCAATAAAGTCTACAAGAATTTGTAATGAACTTCAATTACTAATAGATTATGGTTAATGGGAAATATGTGCAATAAAGATATGGGTTTTTATATGCGCCTTCTGGTACTCTACAAGGCAATGATTTATGCTACAATTTCTGTTAACATTCTCCAGTATGAAAAAAAAAAGAAAAAGCCTAAATTGGTGGAAAGCCACTCCATCCATAACAAATATTTAAGATAATTTTGCACATCATGTAAATGAAGATGTAAAATTAGATATTAATCCGTTTCATTTTAGCATTTGTATTTTTATTAAAAATTAAGACTTTGCCCTGCTGTGTAATGACATTAAAAACCCTATCATGGGCTGCAAGCATGAATTACCCCAGTGCAGGAATGGTGACAGCAGCCGAGCTGTGAGTGCATTTGTTCAATTTGCTGTAGTAATTAACGGAGCAGTGAGAATATTTTTGTGTGTATGATTTAAAGTAGCAGCCCTGAAGCTGCTGGGGCAGATGTGTTTGATGTGGAGGGATTTGTGCATGAAGCCTGGGCTCTCTGGAGGGGGTCAGCCTTCTCCTGCCCCGTTGTGGTTCCCCCCCAGCCTTTGAGGCTCCAAAGCTGTGCCTCTCTCATGGACATCGGGCGATTCCCTTCCCTGCACAGCAAACCTCCCCCAGGAATTCCTTCAGGAAATAATCACCAGACACAGCACCAGAGCCACAAGCTCACACTGACTTATCAGAGGGACACAGGCCCAGGTGTTTGCCTGTTGTTTCAAAAGACTCCCTCCTCTTCCTCCTCCTCCCTCCCTTCTTCCAGCTCTTTTCTCCTGCATCTGAATTAGAATCTGTACGTTCCAGGTTTATGTGCTCATGAAATGAAAAGAAAAAGTCTCCCAAATTTAAAAACAAGCACAGAGCCATCTTTGAGAAAAACATAGAGATGCAATATTAAGGATTGCATTTAAGGGTCACATTCCATATCAAAAACATATATTTAGCCAGAAAGGGGCACCCATACATGAAGAGCTTTCAGGATCATTTCTGGTACAATTTTAATAAAGGTATCCTGAAGGCAAACATGATCCAATCAGTACTGTGCTGGTTTAATACCATTGCTCTCAGTGAACCTCTGTAGAAAACCTGCAAATTAATATTTTAGGTGTGCAAGCCAGGAAAATATGGAATTGGGGTTTGATCTTTTTACAAGGTTTTTAGTGAGAGTATAAAGGGAATAGCTGCAGACTGACAGAGGGGAGGTTTAGATTAGAGATTAAGAGAAAATTCCTAAGGGTGGTGAGGTCCTGGCACAGACTGCTGTGCAAATCCCAGTCCATGGACAAACTGTACTTCCCAACCCTGCTGTGGAATAGCAGTGTCTCACTATACAATTAAGGGTGGTTCTGGCATGAAAATGTGGTTCTCCACTCTATTAGGAAGTTGTTTGAGAGATTTACAAAATGTCTTTCAGTTTTTATGGTAAAATGAGCATAAAATTGTGCTTCCCCACATTCATCTCCTTCTAAATAATACTTAAAGTACTTGCTTCTTGAAAATGTGTGAGTGTGTTACAAATTTAAAATTAAAACTAATTTATCCCTTAAGGGTGCTCTGCTGATTCAGTTTTCCCCCAGCCCCTTAACACAAGCTGTTGCAAGATACAGAATGGAGTTGACTGTATTTTTCCCCCCCAGTTTTTAATTAAATTCCCCTTAGAAGAAAAACAGGGAAAGAAGCTCCCTGTGCATTCATACTGAATATTTGTGTGTGTGTGTGTGTGGTCAAATCCTCCTCTCTTCTCTCCTGATCACCTCTGCTGCTTCTCATCTTTCCAGCTCTCTCCCACATTTTCAGAACAAGCCTCCTCCAAACCTGCTAAAACTCCTTTTTCTCATTTTGTTGGGTTTGTTTTTAAGTCTGATAAACAATATAACAGTAAGATATGCAAGGCCATCTTATTGCTGGGTTTTGTTGCTGGATTAGGGTTTTTTTGGTTTGTTCTGGCATTTCTGTGGCTCCCTGAGATATCTCACCCCTGACAGGGTTGATGTGGCAATATTCAGCAGTCACCTGCTTTGCAAGCACCATTTAGAAAAGGTCACTGACAGCCCAAAAGAGCCATGAAAATAAATGTAACTTTAATTTGTTTCCCATTAGAAATGCATGCAGCAATCTGTTGTAATGAGAGATTTTCTTTCTTTCCTGCTCTGGCACTTGACCACCACAGCTCACAGATACACTGAGGTCTTCTAACAAAGGAGCCTGTGCACAGAACAGGGTAAAGTGGTCATAGATTTTGCTCTGTCCAACAGAAGATTATCATGAAAACATTCTAGGTTACACCAGAATTAACATCTGAGCACCAGGAAAAGTTTGTGCTTCAAATACTTGCCCTAAAATAAACAGCCATTACACCCAATATGATCTCCTGAAATCACTTCAAATCACTAATAATCTATATTGTATCAGAACTGTGTGTGCAAAAATAAAACAGAATTCCTTGCAGCTAAAGTATTACCTAAAGTAAACCATTTCAACACTGAATCAAATTATTTCAATGGCAGAAATCACACCTGTCTCAGGGGATAAATCGAGTATTCAGGCTGTTAAATCCATTCAAGCGACTCTATTGAATCCCACTATGTATTGTGCCTTGTAGAGAGAAAACAGTTCTGAAAACTATAAAATCATTTAGCAAATCAAATGCATCAACCACAACAGCCTCACATGGAGAAGAGGCTGAGGAGGTGAAACCCCTTCTTGCTGAATACCCTGTATAGTAAACAAATTTACCTGACACAATGCCATTGAAAATGGAAAAAAAAAAAAGAAAAAATGCTACTGGAACCAGTCATTTTGGTATCAGAGTTTATTTTTACATTTTCCTTATTACAAAGCTCACAGGCTAGGGGAAGGCTGGGACTAGAATGATTTTTTTGGTTAATTAAAAATACAAAAAAAAGCTCTGTGTGACTGCAGCAGCTGATTCTTAACAAAGCCTTTGCATCAGGGCTCACCACTGAAGTCCACCTCTCCAGGACAGTTGTTATAATCCCTGTGTATATAATTGTTACAATCCCTGTATATGTAATTGTTATAATCCCTGTGCCTCAACCATCTCCCCTTGCTTCCCCCTTGTAGTGCCACTATGGACCTGGCACACAACTGGCTCTGCAGACACATCACAAAGTAAAAATACAGAAAGGGGAAGCAGTGCCATTAAACAGAGGTGCTCCAGAGGCAGGAGCACTGAGCATGCAGGTGAGGTCACTTTTGCCCTAGCTGCAGGTATGAGATCTTGAATCCACAAGCTCAAGAAATCCCATCAAAGATCCACCCAATGTTGGTCACTCTGAGCCTGGGCTCCTGCCAGCTGCACCAAGAAATTGCAATTTGCTTTTTTAGTCTGCAGAGGGTTTTTCAATGAAGATGGTGGAATCACGTGTAGTTCTGGATTATTCCTTAGGAAATGGTTAGGTTTCTGCAGTGGATGGCCTGAGTTATAGCTCATATATATCATACACAACATCTGTATGATAAAGCACCATTTACTGCCTGGTGAGTAACACATTCATAGGTTAATGTAGAGGTAATCAAGTATTAAAGCTATCTTATAACAGCAAATGTTAATCCTGATTTCTTAACAAGTTCCAAAAATTATTATTAGTGCTGAAGTAAAGTAAGCTGTTTATAAAAGATTAAAGAATGCATTTCAGCTGTTAAGAGTTTGTATCTCTTTGCCTTGGATCAAGGAGAAGAGGTTAACTCATGGCTCAATCACTATTGCACCCTGGTTGTTCCTGAAAATCACCTTCCCATCTTTGATTTCACTGCACCCAGGCTTTCTTAACTCTTCCATTACCTGATGCTTTAGTTCAGGAGGGGCAGTTTTAGCAAAATCAACTGTTTCTGTCAGGAAATCCAGCAAGAGCTCCCCATCTTTGTCCCCTTCAATAAAGCAGCTCGTTATGTCCATGTGGGATGGGAGCTCGTAGAGCTGGTACTTCAGCCCAGCTGAATCCAGCATCCTTGGCAAATCAGCAGAGGAAACAAAAGAGCAAAGATCTAAAGGAAAAGAAGACCCATACTTCTTCCACAGCGTTTCCCAGCCGCTCTTCCCTGAGAGATAAACAACCAGAAAAACACTCAGAGTTAAGGAAAAACACTCTTTGAAAGCAGATTTGATTATCTGGGTTTTTAAGCAGTTGCCATCATTGCAAGTGGGATCTTTCCAGAGCTGGGTCATGTCCTGGGGCATGGTGGAGTTGGCTGCCTCCCTGCTTCTGTTCCTCAGGTTTGGGGGCTGCAGGAGTGGGTGGGAAAATACCCTGGAAAATACCCAGCACCCCTCCTTGAGCCTCCAGCTGAGGCCAGAGCAGCTCACACTTGTGTAGCTCTCTCAAGAGACATTTTATAAAGCAAATCAGATGGGTAAGTTGAAGAGTCCTCACATACATCTTCACATCTTTATTTACCCCCAGCCTGGATCTCTGATTTGGTATTTCTACTGTGAATAATTTTTAGAAGGATTACTCAGAATGACTGGACAGGATGAAAATAACTTTGAGCAGCTCTTGAAAGTTACAACAATAATTCTCCCTAGGTACTAAACCAGTTGCTCGTGGTTTTACAGTTGCTTTATCTGCAAACAGTTATTTATAGTCAAATAAACAATTTGGTGTTTAGAAGAGACGCTACAATATTTTCTTTCACCTGGTGGAAATTGAATGCAGAGCACTAATTGCAGGAAATGTGCTGGTGTCAGTGTTGTGTGACTCAGTGCCATCTCTGAGCCGAGCAATTATCCCCCACCTGAACGCAGCATTATTCTAATGGCTCTCGGAAGGCTCAGCATATGGCACTGCTTTTGTTTGCAAGGCTTTGTCAACAGATCCACAGCCCCTGCACATCCTGCTCTCCCTGCAGCCTCCACAGACTGACCCCAGCCCTCTGCTCCCAGCCCTGCTCCCAGGCTGCCTTTTAATTAACACACCCTGATGTGTTTGCCTTGCAGATGACATTACCTTTTGTGAGATGAGCTTTGTTCTGATGATCTTTCAGTAACTCCTTCAGTGCTCATTCTCATGGCACTTCCTTCCCCTCTCTATTCTCTTGCTTTCCTCAAGGTTTTCCCCTCCCTTTCCTCTCTGCTGTTCTGAGTCCTGCTCCTCACTCTCCTGCTTTTTTTGTTGCCCCCAGCAATTTCTGCTCCATCAGAAAACAGTCATCTGCCCAGAGAGGATTTCAAATGCTCTTAATGAACTCAGAACTTTAATCATTTTAATTTTGAATAGGCACAGGTTCTTTCCTATATTCACATTTTATGAATATCCAAAAGGACAGGTTAAACAACTGGAAAAGAGTTTTAATTAACTATATGCAGGTAATCAGCAATAGTCTGATATTACAATCTATTCTAGTTCAGCCAAAGAACATGAATAGTTTTTAAAAATCATTTTAAATACAGATTTCTTGTAGTAAACTGCTTGAAAACACTTCAAACCAAAAGCATTTGGGGGGAAAAAAAGTAGTTTAATGAATTCAGGTCAGAAGTGTCACTTCATAGTGGATCCTTTGTGAACAAAATAAAAGGAACTTCATCACGTTTGCAGAGGTGGCCAAATTCAGTGAGAAATTAAGCTTAAACCTCTGAACAAATAATGCTTAACATACCTTTCAGAGTTGTTAGATGTGACTGTTTACACAGCTGAAATTTCCATAGCTTTTGAGGCAAATTAAAGGCTTTCTAGAGTCAAATTAGACTCCACCATTGCACTGTCTCTGGCATACCTTGCCCACAGTATTTAAAGGTTGTCGTTTACTCCAACATTTTCCTGCTGGATTGACCACAGAGCATCTCTATGAGATCTGAAACAGCCTAAGAACGCTGTTTTGTACCTAAAATGATGGTATTAAGGAAATGGGCAGTTTGAAAAGAAAATGAACCATATGTGCTCCAACACCTGCTGTATGGCACTTCCGAGCCCCTCTGTAGCCGTTTGTTTAATGCCACAAGACTCTGGGAGAGAAAATGCAGTGGCCAGCCTGGAAAGCCTTTTCCAGCAAACAGCAGAGGCTGAAGGGCTCCTGTGAGTGAGAGCTGTGGGATGGAGCCTCTCCTGCTGCGGGGCCTCTGCTGTCATCCATCACCAGACAGGCTGCAGGATGGGCAAGGGCAGAGAAAGATGTTTTGTGCTCATGATGTGGGGGTTTTGGCTCATAAATCCTTGGTCTTTACAAGCCATGCAGACACAGTGTGAAGGTTTTGGGGGATGTCTGTTCACCTCCATAGCCTGTGGTACACACAGGAACCCCAAAGAGCCTGAGAGCCCTTTCCTGACCAAGCAGTGCTGGTGGAGCAGCTCTCACCTGACACCAGGATAATGAGGAGCTTCCCCTGCGATTCCAGGAGGCTGTGGAAATACCGGATAGTTGCTGGGATATCTTTCACATAATAGAGCATCTGGAAAAAGCAGAAATGCTTAGAGACACACAGTGCCACCCTGGTGACTATTCTAACTGGAACCACTGTCAAAAGGAACCAGATGGGGACAATCCTGACAGAAAAGCAGGGACAATGAGGCACATTAGGAAGGTGTGGGCAGTGGGTTCACACTTCAGGCTCAGGGCTCTCATGCCCTGCCTGCACTGCCAGGACCGAGCTCATGCTCATTCAACAACCTGAGATAAAGAGATTTGCCTTTCTTCAGTGAAAGCTCCAGTGAACTTGGACATACAAAGACAATTTCATGGAGAGGACAAGGAGCTTTTGAAGACACCAGCTAAAATGTATTCTTAGTTGACTGCCACCCACAGCCCAGTTAATAGGACTACTGTGCTCAAAGCTGCTTTTCATTTTTGCAGTTCATTTATGCTAAAGCACTTCAAATTACTGGGAAGTAAACTCACCTTTCTTCCCCTATGAGTGGATAATGAGGTCACATGCTTCATGCATACTTTTAACAGCTGAGTGTTTGACAACATTTACTTTGCAGAGACTCTTACCTGGATCATGTGAATGAAGTCCCATTTTTTAGTCTTCTTTTCTGCATTCATTCGACTTTCATATTCATAAGCTGTCTCATTGTGCCAGGTAAACTTTGTGTTCTCGAGGTTTGATGCCTGAGCCACACGCTCTGAAATAGAGGAGAAGGCAGGACAGAGTTATCTCAATTGCAAATATGGGGCTGATTTCTACTCAAAGCTTTAATACATTCAAAAACCATATTTAGATAGAGAGTTTTGGTACCAGCTTAACACAACAGTGGAATATCTAAAACCTTGAGCCCATTTGTGAGGAGAAGGCATTAGAGGGCTTTACAGGACAAAATCTTAAGAGAGTCTAATGCTTTTCCCTTTGCTCCCTCATTTGGGCTCCTCTGGTGTTTACCTGAGCTAAAAAAGAAAAAGGCAATTTCTTTCCCATGCCTGGCTCAAGCTGAATTAAAAGATGTTGACTGGGACCAATTGTTAGGAGGCCTCGAGCAGCACATTTCACATTTCACGGCTAATAATAGGACTGATAGCCCCAGCAATTAATTATGTGCCACACAAAACCCACATGGATAAGCAGGAGTCGTAGTGGGGGTTTTTCCCCAAATAAAAACAAGTGCTCAAGGATGGATCAAAGCAGGGGGTTACTTGAGAAGTACAATTAAGAGGTTGAGAAGGGCAGATAAAGTGAATGTCCTCTTCTGAATTTGTGTAACTGGAGTGGTAGGAGAGGGAAGGAGCTTTGTTCCAAAAGCAAGGATCGATCTCTTGACATTCAGCTGCTTCTGTGTTGAAACAATTTTTCAGAATCCTACAGTTCTGACCAACTCCTTCAGGCAAAAGGGACAACAGTGTTTTAAAGCAAAGAGCTTTAAGGAGTGACACATGGCATCTTCAGACCTCAGTTGCACATCAGTAACTGAGGAAAACAGAAATTTGGAGAGGTGGATTCAAAGAATAAGTTACACTGAAGGCCTGGCTCATTGCTGCATTCCCTTTGTTTTTATGGGAGCAAAACTGAGAGATAATTTCATAACGTAGGGGATGCTGGAACACTAATGTCCATCTGCTGGCATATGGAGCTCATCTGACTGCGATGCTGCCTGGCACTCAGGATTGCTCCAGGACAAAGCAGGCCCTGATTCAGTTCCTGTGCTTCACTGGAGTTAGCATCAATTTAAAACTTACATGGCCCAAGGGCAGGCTGAGCCTTAGCTACAGAGCACATGTTCAGAACAACAGGGCTTGCTAAGACCAGTGCCTTTACACCACTAATGACAATGTTTCTCCTCCTGGGCTCTGATTTGGACACATCCCCATCAGGCAGATGAGAAATGCTCCATCAGAGCTTATCTCCTCTCTTCTGGGGCTGGAAAGTGGCCACCCCTTTCAGACACTGCCACTGTTACTCTGTTAGCTTCCAGTTATCAGCCACCGGCCCCAGCACTGGCAGTTCAGATTTAATTTGCTCCTCTAAACTCAGAATCAGATGCTGTCCCCTCACCAATAATCTGGGGCAAGCTGGTTCAGTTTAATTGTTGGTCTGTCTGCAAGGAGGAACAGGGAAGGAAACTGAATTGCTTTCCAGGCTGGGCCTTTGAAATCCAAATTCTAGGAAGTGCAAATTCATTACGGGATTATGGTAAATTTCTGCTTTAATATTCATCTGAAGCCATTATGAAAAGTTTTCCTACCTTTTCCCCTGGGTTCACCCCAGATTCTGTTCCCAGCCAGAAGCTGGTTGTGTACCTGATGGGTGCCACCAGAACTGGGCTGCCTGCACTGGTGATACAGCTCAGGCCTGGGGCCACCAACACTCCAACCATGGCCACCAAGGGATTCCACCAGGAATGAAGGAAAACCACAGCCTGTCCACGAGGCTTTGAGGAAAGCCTCCATCACATGCCAGAGCTTAAGACAAACCTGAGTTTGTCATCACTGCACATCCCAGTAGGGAGCTTCTCTCGTGAGCTCAGCTTCTCCTTCCCACGGAGAAAGCATTTGGTGAGGCAGAAAACATAACTACTGAATCCTCAGAGGAGCAGATAATGCTCCTAATTCTCTACAGAAAATCTTAGGCCTCAGAAACCTAATTAATGGTAGCTACTGGGGACATGATTAATTACCAAATAAGAGAGTTTAAAGAAAAAAATTGAGATGAATATTTAATTTCTAGTTTAGCGTAAAACTTGGAATAAGGACAACATTTTATATTTTCTTTAACTTTCTTCTGGAAAGAAACTCAATGCAGTAGGATAGGACTGCCAGTTAATTGGTGTTAGATGGTAGGACCACTGGGAAGATTCAGAGCAAATCCAGCCCAGTGTGGCCCAGACAGGACAGAAAATCTTTGTTCAAGTGCACAAACTGTCCTATAAACAGAGAAGATGCTGTGTTGCCCACCCTTCACCATTTCAGCAGCAATGTAGAAGCTCCAGGGATTTTGCAGAAGGCATCTTTTAAAAAATAAGATCTGTGTTAAATTGAGAAAGATACAAAAAAATTAGGTTTTTCCTGGGAGCCTTTGGTGCTTCCAGTGATTCTGAGCTACCTCTGCAGGGAGAAAGGGGTTGTTGCTTTTTTTTCCTTTGGACTTGCACAAGCCGGTTCACAATGTCAATGCTTCATTTTTAAGGACTTAAGCAAGAGCAGGATTGGAGATTTACAGTGTGGTTTTACAGCCTGGTATTTACTATGGTTTGGAGCGTTTCCAGCAAGGGACTCAGCTGATGAAGTTCATTTCTGGCTGGCACATGGGTTCAGCAGCTCTCCGCCAAGGTGTGCTCAGGGCTGGTGTCACCTCCCTCTGCACCAGGAGCACCTGAGGGGTGAATTCTGATAATCAAACTGTGACAAACTATTTAATGCTCACTTTGTAGGGCAATTTGATCAAAGTACCCTCGTTAACACTCAATCCTCCTCGGAAAATGCTTCCTTTTCCTTCAGGAACGCTGCTTAGACCTTTGGGCTGCGGGAAGGAGAGAAGCTCTGAGCCTCAGAGCACACTTTCCTATCACTCCTGCTTTCCTCTCCGTGTTTTCTAATTCAAAGCCTGGGAACTAATTTAGCGCCCCACTGTGAGGTTTAGTTACTTGTTGGAAACGATTTCTAAGATGTGGGAGAATTACCATGAGACACTAAAATTTTCCCTTTGATGCTGAGGAAGGATCCTGATTCAACACAAGTTGAAGCAGAAAAACTTTCTGAAATGCAGGGATTTCACCCCATTCCATACAACCACCCAACACTTCCCACCTTGTTCAGCTTTTAAAGTCAGTCTAGCCAAGCATTTGCCATGCAGAGTTCTTTGCAGAAAGACAAAGAGTTTAATGAGAGTAAACATCGTTGAGAAGCAATGATGGCAAAAAAAGCACGACATTTTGAATATTTTTACTTTTAAGAGACAGTTCTGACAATAAAGAATTTGAACATAGAGTCATCTACCTTTCAACACTTTCTAATGCATGTAAAATAATTAATGTAAATTTAATTTATTTAATGTAAAAATACCTTTGTACTTGGAGATTTGGTCAGCACTTGGTTCTATCACATCATTGTTGATGGTGACCCCAGGATATCTGGCTCGGATTTTTGAGAGGATCTGCAAGTCCATCTCACCTAAAGAAGCAGGAGACACAAAACAGAGAATGAAAACAAAGCTCAGGCAAGGGAAATCTCCACCACCATCACATCCCCAGCCTGGCAGATTGACTTCTATCATTTCTGTACAGATGCACCACACAGGTCCAAGCAGCTGCTTTGTATTCTCAGTAGGTTGTAACTGAAGATTGAGCTCTAGGATTTGAGAAAAATGTAAATATCAACCCTAACTCTCTTCATTTCTTTTCTCTGACTGGCACCACAGCCAAGGGAAAACCAGACACAGTCATGCTTGACCTCTTTTTTCCTGGACATGGTATAACCTCGAGGGGAGATCCTACACAACTCTCATGGTGCCAGTTCTGATGGTTCCAAACTTGGCAGGATTTCTTAGGAGTCAGTAGGAACATTTTTAGCCAGGCACCTCACTGGTTACAAGGTCATGTAGGGGAGGGAATGGGAATATGTGTTTACACTGGAAAAAGAGACAATATTCATATCTGTTTGTCGTTATGTGTCCTGTGACTTTTCCCAAAAGCATGATGAATAGAGCTCATACCATTTGTGTTTAGCTAACCCTTGTTTACAGAATACCCCAGAGATGACTGTATTTCAAGTTTTTTTTGGGGAAGAGTTCTCTCTAAACACTGCTCAGGCCAGCTGTAATTATTTTATTGATGGATGTACCAGTAGATCCAAGATTTCAAAATTTAAAAATAGCTCCATCATTCTCAGCCATTTCACCCCATCTGCAATGCAGGAAACTCAGGGGAATGATATTTCTGACTGAGGCATGGGTCCAGGGACAATATCCTGCTGGCTTGCTCAACTTTCTCCAACCTCTGCTTATTGTACTTGGATAGATTTTAGGTGGAAAAAATAACATCAGAATCAATTAAGGTAAGAAAGACTGAGACAGAGGGTAACTACAGTGAATAATAGATCCAGGGGTTGTGTTACAAGTAAATGTTGAGCTTTGTCCTGGAAGATTTACTTGTGCTTGCACAAAACTTCATGTTATAAAATTCCCTACAAATAAACAAAATTTTGTATTGAAGGAAGACCACCCTGATGTCCAGACAGGCCCCTGCTGAGGGGCTGTGGGAGGAGATCCTGCACAGCCTCTGCCCACCCTCATCATTTTCAGAGCCCTGGATTCCCACCAGGGGCTGGGAGTTCATTCAGCATTAGCTTCATCGTGCAGAATATTTGAGGAACAAGAAAACACTGGGCACTAAATTACTAAATTAATGCCCAGAGGATGTAATATACAAAGTGAGGAAGAGCTGCATTTTTTTCAGCCTTTTGTGTCTTCCTGAAAGCAACCAGCAGCACCACATTTGCCTGGCATCTCTGGAAGCATGTTCTTTGAGGGAAGGAAATTGAATTTCTGAGGCAGCAGAAATAGCTGCAGCTTTGCTATCACTGCAAGCCCTGTGGTCTGTAGTCCACCATGGTAAAATTTGGGAACACAGAGTTTGTAATGAACTACTGCAATAGTTTGATTTTTGGTTGCTTTACCAACTTTCCATAAAATTATTTAATTCTTTGAAAAGGCTGTGCAGGTCCAGATTAAAAATAAATAAATAGAATTTTGTATTTCCATACACAGATAGGTTAATATATTCCCTTCTACTCTTGTGTGGCCAAATCACCCTTGTACTGTTTTTAACCAAAAAAACCCACCCCTTTGATTCATAAGTTAATCTACAGCCTTAACTGACTTCACTGAGCTCTTTTATATGCAAACAAGTGTCCCGAGGCATTTTACAGTCAGATCGGTGGCAGCTTGCATTATCAACAATTTGGCAATTAGGCTATCCGAATTATTTAAACTCTCCAACACAATTACCTTTTAAAGGCTACCACTATGTTCACCATTAAGTTTCTAATTAAACATTTTACGTAACGGGATAGTTTATAGCCCAGTTGCTACTTTATAGCAGCGCTGATGACTTTTATGGTTTTTAAAGGTACAGAATGAGGCACGCTGGAGTGAGAACTCAATAAGGCAGCGGCTGCAGTGTTGGGGGGGTGTAATGGGATAGGATGCTGCAGTTAATGGGTTCTTGTCTCCCGAGCTGGAAAAGCAGAGAGGAAATGCTTTCCTTCCGTGCCTCCTCCCACACCAGCCAGGATCAGCTGGAGGGATCTGGGAATCCCTCCCTCCTAACCTCACAAGGACCCGTGGTTAGAACAAACCAGTGAGCAGATGGAGTGGGTGATTTGGGGATTTTGTACATCACAAAGTGAGCTTTGCCTACCCATTATTGATTGATGGTAAACTGGACTGTCTCTGTCCAGGGACTGAAGCACCACAATAAGTGCTCCTGTTAAAAACATCCATCCTTCCCCTTCCCTTTCCCCTTCCCCTTCCCCTGCCCTTTTTTTCAGAAGAATGGTTTCATTTGGAGAGCAATGTTCTGCTCTGTCACACTGTTTTATAACTAATGCCCACCATTTACATACAATTACTCTATGGAGGAGAGACTGACAAAACTGAGGTTAGTCTTGGTGACGGCATGACTACAGCATTTAAACTAGATTAACTGTTCATATAAAATTTAAGTGTGGCGACTTAATGGGCAGAGAAGGAAACATAGGTTTTAATTATGGGGGCACTTAGGCAGGGATTTAATGAAAAGAAGCCACTTGATCTTACTGGTATTGTTTTTCCACTCAGTGAACTTAAGATAAAAGACTTATTATTTGTGATTTCTTCTGGATTTCTTCTGGAGCTTATGCTCAGCTCCAGTGTTTTGGGGGACAGCAGCACATTGGGACTGGTCAGCAAAAACCTACAGGAAAAGCAGAACTGAGCCATGGCTGTCACAGAGCAATGATGGGAGTTATCACCTCAGTAAAGAGTTGCAGGGGAGAATAGTTGTAATTCAGGTAAAAATGCAATATTCTGAGCAATCTAAGACATTCGTTTGGGGTTTGGGAGAGGGCTTTTGGGGTTTTGATTTTCTTTTTTTCTTTTGTTTGTTTGGGTTTTTTGTTTTGTTTGGGGGGGTTGGTTGTTTGGGGTTTTTTCTATGTAGAAACCCTATGGAGCAGTTCAAACTTCTCTCTGCCTTTGAGGAGTGGCAGTGTAGAAGGTGAGTTTTTTTGTGGAGGACATAGAAGAATCAGAGTGGGAAGACACAAGCTGTTTTCAGATGATGTGGTCACACACCAGCTAACACCACCTGTCCCCTGGAACTGACGTATCAAGGAAAGACTTATTTCCCATTCTGCTCCTTTTGCATTTTTAGTCCTCTATTCTTTAAAAAAAAAATTAAAAAAAAATGGAAAAACATATCAATATTGAACTCCATACATACCTGATCCACCACCAACGCTTAGAACATTGATTGTAGACTTCCCATTTCCAACACTGAAAAACATTATTTATACATTTTCAGAGAGCTGCCCAGTAGAGTGGGTTCCATGCAGGATGTGAGACACTGGAGATCCCATTGAGACTAAAATTTGCAGGGCAAAACCCAAATGTAATGTGTGTGCACACAGGCAAGCCTGTGGATGGGCAGGAGGGATCAGATTCAGAACCCTTCCCTCTGGATATTCATGATTTCCAAATATTTTTGCAGTTTGTAGAGGTGGCATTTTGCTTTTGTTATGAGGGAATACAAGCAGAAGCAAGTACATGATTTCTCCATGTTTGTGCTCTGAGGAACACAGAGCCCTCTGGGTCTGGACCAGCAGCTTAAAAATTATTGGTAAAAGTTCTGCATTATTCAAAATGGGGAGGGAGAGGGGAGAATGTAATGCTCCTAAAACCCCTGAGTGAGGCTTTTGCAGAGCTGTGAAACCCTGAGTGCTGAGAAGAGGCTCCCCAGAGCCAGGATTTGATGCTGGCTGCCTGCTCCCGAGCCAGCCTGCAAAGTGAGGGGTCCAGCAAAGGACACACACTGGCAGGCAAAGCAGGAGCGTCATCCAGCCGTCCCAGAGAAACCCTAAATACTACCTGAAAAAAGCTTACTTTTAAAAAGCTGCTTTCAATCAAGTTTGATATTAGAAGGCAGTATCTGTTCCTGCATTTCAGACTGACTCAGGGCCAGCTGTGTTTGTGTGCAGGGGAACAATGCAGCCTTATCTCCTCCTTGCGAGCCTCGGTCCCCGAGCGCCGTGTGTGCACATGGCATCTCCAGCCAAGCCCTATCAGAGGCCAACAGATGGGACAGGGAACAGCAATCTGCCTCTCACAGGCAGCCCCCCGAGGCCAGCACCACTGGGACCCCATGGCCCTGGCTGTCCTCAGGCCCAGGGTGGTCACCTGGGTGTTACCTGGCTATCACAGCCGGCAGCTGCCTCTCCACGAACTCCTGCATGCTCTGGTGCTCCGTGGACCTCTCCAGGAAGAGGCGGAATGACTGGAGGTATCTGTCAGGATCACCGATCAAACTCCTCATGGGTGATGCCATGCTGGGTGTCAGGAGCGACAGGCTGCTCTCTGCTGCTCTTCTCAGGGCTAGCGAAGGAATGAAAAGTGCTGGAGGGGAAAACCCAGCCTGCAGCTGGACTTTGCACCACGTCCCCGGCCCTGCTACTCCCCCGGAGTGCTACACAACCTGGCAATAGAAGCTGTAAATGGGTTCCAAACAGCAAAGGGTAATTTATCATCTTTAATCTGTGCAGAGCAAGTGCCAGCATTTTTTAACTCTGCTGACACAGGACTCTTTAAACACAGTGAAAGGGTCTTTCTATGGTTCTTAAATACAAAACAAAAAAAATCCTCTGTTTTGTGAAGGCGTGGAGAGACTCCAAAGGCTGGGTCTGGATTAGAAGAAAGTGCAACACTCATCTCCAGAGACACTGGCAGATGTCTCTATCTGTTTTTTTAATCTTTTGATGTTCTTAAAGGGAATGCTGATGGCGGAGTGAAAACAATAAAAACCTTAAAAATTCACTTTATTTTTCTAGTTTTTCTGAAGATAATGGTACAATTCCCGTGTGTGAAGTAGCTAATTCACCAAAGCCACGTGAGTTACTGGAATAGATGTGCTAAACCAGGCTTACAGGGAATCAGGAGTGGGGAAGGCAAAGCATGTTACCAGGGAAGTGTCAGTCTATACCTTAAAAAATACACAAAGATGTCTTTATCCTCTCTTAAATGGCAATTTTAAGTTCATCACATCTTGTCCTACCTGGCAAGGAGAACAGGGAACTTCCTCCCTCCTCACAGGCCCCGTGTTTAAGGATGCACTGCATCTCCTTGGTGTCTCTTACCATCCCCTCTAGCTTTCCTGCAGAGGTTACATCCCAGCCTCTTGTAATTCTTACAGCTCCCTTTGGATAGCCTCCAGCCATAGGTGCTGAAGTGCAGAGAAAAACCCTCCCAGCTGCTGGTTTTACTGGCTCCTTTCACAGCCAGGATGGGTTCCCTGGCCCCACTGAGACCCTGCACCCACTGCCTTCGCTCACCAGCATGACCACTGGAATTCAAATCATGGGCTTTTTCCAGACTGCTTCTCTCATCCCTTTGAAATATAAATCTGGCCTCTGTTGCACTCAGGTCCCTCCCAACTGCACATCAAATAGTGCAGTCTCGTCCCTCCTTCAAACTGTAAACAGAAACAAAAGCAAAGGCTCAAGTCCATATTTGCCATCACCTCCCTCTCTGGTAGTGAACTGACAAATTTTCTAACTGTGCAACCAGTTTTCCACCCACCCAATACCTGTCTCATCAAGGCCACATCTTCCTAACTTGTTTATGAGAATGTCATACACAGTGGTGCCATCTCCTCCCCGGTACACCAGCAGAAAGATGGGCTTGGAAAAATTTCTTCCTGATATAGCCACATTCCCTGAGCATCATCTTATTCTCCTTTTGCTGCATGGAGGACTATTTCCAGGGACTATTTCTAGGGACAGCCATCATGCTGAACAGCTGCCCAGCTCCCTCTCCTGCCCCCTTTCCAATGACAACATCAGCTGCTTGGCTTTGCCCATTTCCCTTCCCTGCCTGTGACAAAGGTAACCTCCAAGACATGACTTGTTTTGGTTTTGCAGCCCATGGGCCAAATCTCCTCACATCCCCAAGGTTCCTGCAGGAAGGGGCAAGGTGAAGCTTGGTGACAATTCACCTCCTCCAGCATGTGCTGCCACCAGAGCCGTAGGCAATGGCTGAGAATTCATAATCAGTTGTCAATGCCTGATAATTGCTCTCCTTGGGGCAGTCCCAAAGACCAGTGGTGACCTCTGGAGCAGGTCCCAGGGTTGATTTCCCACCCATACTGCCTCCAAGGCAGACTGGCTTTGGTACACTCCTGTTCCCCACCTGCTCAGACAGCAAGGATACTTTCAAGTGAAAAAATAGCAAAACTGAGCATTTTAAAGAGCACAGATGAAAAACAAGCTGGTACAACATTGGTAACAAGCAGATGGGAGAGCTTAAAAAACTTTGTCTGCCTCTGACAACACCTCCTTGACCCAGATTAGCAGCACTCAAACACCCAACAACATCTGAATTAACCTGGGGAATCCAAGTGGGAATTTTTTCAGAGACAGCAAGGAAGGAAACTCCTGGATTACCTTGGATGAGAAATACTCACTGCTAACCCATCCTGAAAACACAGTGGTGTACTTTGTATTTACCCATTCCTTTGCTATGCCTGACTCCTTGCTTTTTATTTTAAGTGCATAAGGATGCTTTGCTGTTTGCCACTAATATATTTTTACTACCTTCAATATTGAAAAAACATTTTGCAGTTTATAAGAGATTTAGATAATCGACTCTTTTTCCTGTACCTCCCTCTACTTCCCCTGATTTAATTTGCCAACATCCCCTGCTCAGCAGTGTCTAATGAGCAGCTGAGATTCATTTTATGTTGGGTGACGTTCAAGGAATTTGTCTCATTTCTTTCATTACACTTTTTGCTGTTGGAATTTGCCCCATTTATTTCATTCTGTGTTTCTCGCTGTTTGAATTGCGGCCAGTTCACTTTGAAAATGAGTAAAGAGAAGGAAGGCCAGGATTGTTTTCTGAATTAGGCCGACAGAAACTTGTAACACCGTTCCCTCGGGCATGTTCCCTTCGGTGATAATCGAAACTTAACCGTGGCTCTCTAAAAAGATTGCGGAGTTTGGAAAGCGGACACTTTATTCTGCGGTTACTCGATCCCACCCTGCTTTGAGCCAGCAGAGTGAAACCTGCTTTAAACTCCCGGTGAAAGCCTTTGGAGGCTCCCCGAGCAGCAGCAGCAGAATGAGGGTGGCCAGGGCCGCGGCCCGTCTGCAGCAGGTCGGCTTCAGCAGCGCAGGACTCCGGCTGCCGCCGGCCGCAGCGGGATCGCTCCGGAGGGATTGCTCCAGCCAGCCGCACTTACCTGGCTCTGTGCCCCGCAGGGATGTGGGAGCGACTCTGCTGAGCTCCTGGGATGTGCTCCCAGCTCCCAATCCAGCCACCTTTCCGTGCCTCCACCTCCCCAGGCAGCCCCGCTCCCGGCGCTGCTGCCGGCCCGGCCCGGCCGCGTCACCGAGAGGTTTCGGTGGCTGAGGAAGGAGCGGAGCTGTGAGCTCACATGGCAGCAGCTGCCGGCACAGGCACAGGGACAGCTCCGAGCCTGACACAGCCACGTCCACCCTCGGTCCCCACCAGCTGTCCCCCAGGACACACCCGGCACGGCCACCCTGTCCTGGGAACACGCACACACGGAGCTCTGACCCTGGGTTCCTCACAGTAGGGGTGAAAAAATGAAGCCCTGCCAGTGGAATATAGAAATACATCTATATAATATCTATAATATATAATATACAATATATAAGATACAAATATATTAATATAGAATATATATTAATATAGGAAATGCAGCTCCTGACAAATTGGAAATAATTGTCTCTGTGTGTGGCATGGGGCGATGGGCAGCATTATTTGCAGTTTGCCTACAGAACCCTTCCATTATAGATAACTTTGCTTTTTTAGCTGGTTTTCTTGCCAGCAGATATTCTTCTTATCCCTCACTTTCCAGAGCTTAAGCAATGAGAAGCATTTTCCAAGTTGTGTGCACCCTCTGCAGCCCTGTTAGGAGCAGTTTTATCTCAAGGAACGTAAGTATGGATAAAACCATTGACCCGTGTCTGCTATCACATTGTGATTTGGTGTTCAGGACACCACATATTTTCTCTCTGTGTGCCTCAAATTATTCTTTGTTTCTCCGTTTTTAGCAAGAGGGAATTTTTTTAAGTTAAATGAAGAAGCTTTCCCTCAGGAGTTAGATATAGAAATGAACTGCTCAAGGAGAAATGAGCTGTTCACATGACAAAAGTCCTATAAAATAATCCCAGTAATATTAATAATGATGCTTTCAAAGGCACACTTACAGGGAGAATGGCTCCAGCTTGACATTTAGCTGAGAGTTTACTCAAATGAAGATTTCATATCAACAGTTAAAATTGTTCAGCCAGAACGACGACTGTGTGTGAAGGCAACACCCACTGCAATTTTTTCTCTCTCTGTTCACAGCACCGTTTCCTCACCAGTTTGAGGGAATAAAATACAAAGCCCTTTTGCCAAGGATCTCACCAGGAGCAGCAATGCCACAGTGTTTAGGACTTACCATATTATATGATTCAAAGAGTGACGCCAAATCCACACAGGTACAACCAGGAGACCAGAAACAATTTCACCCTTTCAAATCAGCAATCAGGAATCGCTTGCTCATGGCAGGGAGCTTAGAACTAGGGGGTCTTTCAGGTCCCTTTGAACCCAAAACATTCTGAGGTTCTCTAATTTTTTGGCTTTATTTTCAAGGAGTGTTTTGAGGAAAATGAAACCCTAAGTACCCTAGGTACAAATCAAGCTGGCCTCCATTGGATTGCAGTGTCCCAGCAAATGTCCCTTCTGCAGCCACGGCTCCCACCCAGGGAACTCTGTCCTCCCTCTGTATTGGTGATAAGCAGTGCTGTTCAAACATAGCTGAACAGCAAGATCAGTGGTAGTTGGTTTTCTCTGCAGTTCTAGAAATCTGTATTAACTGCTATCACCAAAGCTGTGCAAGCTGGTCTGAGGAAAATAAACTCAGTGCATCTGGTCCACACTTTTTTCCCTCTGTAGAACATTAAATAATGGGTTTTCCAAGTGCCAGTTGCTATTTAATATGAAAGCCTAAGTTTAGAGAGGCAAAAATAAAGATTATATGCATCTGGTGCTTTTAAGTGTGTTATGAAAATAAAAGATGCTGCTGTTAATTTGCTTTTTTAGTTTCCCCCGGGGACACATTTGGTGAGATTTTAGTGAAACCCCAGCCATTTCAGTGTGATGTGTGCTCAGTGCTGCCTTGCTGCAGGGACAATGGGGATTTGGGGATGCTGCAGCAGTGCCTTGCCCTGTGCCCAGGGCAGGGCCACACCGAGCCAGAGGCTGTGAACCAGCAGGGACAAGGGCCAGGATGGAGCCCAGAGTCACTCTGTAGAGTGACACCCTGCAGAGGAGATGGCTACACACTGGCAGATCCGTGGGTTTGTTCATTAAGGGGGTTATACACTATTTGACATCATAGAACCATCACAGAATCAAAGAATAGTTGTGTTAGAAGGGACCTTAAAGATCATTTCATTCCAAACCCTGCCATGGGCAGGGACACTTTCCATTACACCAAGCTGCTCCAAGCCCCATCCAACCCAGCCTTGAGCCCTTCCAGGGATGGGGCAGCCACAGATTCTTAATATTCATTAATGAAAAACCCTCCTGTCCCATTCTACCATGTGTCCTCCTACATACAGCACTGTGCTAGATAGCAAGAGGCTGAGTTATTGAAAGGAAATCCCACAAGCCCTGAGGGCATTAATATTTGGGAAATAATCACCATTACATATTAAACATTTCTCTGTCATGACAGTTCAGGGGACAATTCACTGCTCTGTAGGTACCTGGCCAACTGTAGAATAATACTAAAATACAAAGTTGTAAGACAAGCCCCCCTGGGAACCTGGCAAGGACACAAGTTGTTGTCACTGGACTCTTAGGTGAGTCAAGAGCTGGGAACAGCCAACATCTGCAGATTATTTCCTTCTCTGGAGTACGTCTGTGTGGCTTTGGACTGAAAATTTATACTCTGGGAAGAAAGAGAAAGGAGTTAAAGGTTATGGTCTTGGTCCAAATGAATCACTGAATTATTTTCCTCCATGCATGCTTCACTAGGAGACAGCCCTCAGGTGGAGGAAAGGGAGAGAGGATCATGCCCTGCTCCAGGCTCCCAGGATGCCACCAGCCATGCCCAGAAGCAGCACAGGATTTCCTCTAGAAAATCTGTGATGATCCACAAGCTCCAACAGCCTCATCAGACCCATGGCAGAAGTGGAAATAGCAGAAAAAAACTATCCACTGATGATTTAGAAGAGCTGTGGTAACTGGTGGATCTGTTGATGCCTTCAGAGATGAAAAGTCCCATCTAAGTTAGCAAAAACCAGGGTGTGAGCAGGATATTGGGGACTGGCTGCTGCCTACATGTGAAGACACTAGATGAAAGCTGTGCAATGTTGATTTTCTCTCAGGAGGGATGGGAGGGCTGGAATAGACCATCCCTCATCAATGGCTGCAGTGACCCTGCCCTGGGGGAAGATCCATCCCTTTGGAGCAGGGACCAGAGGCTGCAGTCACAGCTGAGAAAAGCTGAGCTCAGGAGATGGATCCATGTGTAATCCTGCCTTAATAACACAGGACTACAGAGTATGTGGGTCAGATCCAGGAAACTGGAAAGAGGCAGAAGAAGCAGGAAAGGCTGCACAGGAACTTTCTAATTTCTACCCTGTAACCAGGTTTCAAAGCATTTGTAGATGGACCAAATATCTGAGTCCAAAGATCCAGGAGTTTATTTGGCTTACCTTTGGATCTGATGTAATCAGACACGGGCAGCCTGATAAAAGCAGAAGCGAGACGTTGCTTAATGTCTGAAGAATTATTTCTGCTGTCTCCTAATAAAGCACGCTGATGTAAGCTGGGGATGATAACAAGAGCTCTGCGCTGGGCTAGCAAAATCTCATTTTTCAGGACAACTGAACTGTCAGTGCCAAAGAACAGACAGGTTATTGCTCATGCTCTCCAAGGTTACTTTTATTAAAATGGAAATTTCCGAAGCTTTGCATGCACACATACATGGCCAGGGGTGCAGACTTCCCTGTGAGGGGCAGAGGGGCCTTGCCACAGCCACCCCTCCCTGCTGCAGCTCCTTGGAGCAGCCCTTACAAATGGGGGTGCCCTGGGGGAAGCAGCACGGCTGTCTCTGCCCCAGCTGTGTCTGAACATCCCCATCCTCACCACAGCTTTGGGGTGGGCTTGGCACCTACAGCAGCCTGGGGTGGGTGCAGTGCTCTCCCCCACAGCTGCACCCCATGAATTTCCCGTGTGGTCTGGGTGAGGATTTACTGTTTCTCCTTAAATCCAACACAGGCACCATCACCTGGGCCTTTCACATTTGGGACTGACACAGATCTTCATACCAGAGGGGTGGAGAAGGAGAAGGAGAAGGAGAAGGAGAAGGAGAAGGAGAA